>NC_059392.1:12669944-12972861 GCF_019703515.2 Myxocyprinus asiaticus | reverse complement strand
TCACTATAGGGTGATGTCAATAGGAACATCAGGCCATGATCACATCAAAGCCCAGTTGCCATGGCAACAAAGTGCGTTGTCACCCCCGATTCCCAGAGATGGACGAAAGAGGAGAGTGAAATTGAGTGTGAGCTGTGTGATAGCAATGGACAAGGTGAGAGAGAGAAGATAGAACGTGGGGGAAGAGAGAGAGAGGGAAGAGTCTCCCCTGTTGTGACTGGTGAAACTGGCCAGGAGAGAGAGCAGGAAAAGGACACTGCAATATTGTACATGTATGTACCTGATAAATATCGCATAGGGGTATTTATCATCTTGCTTGCTGTCTTCTAGGACAGTGATGGAGAGAAGAGTGAGGACAATCTTGTGGTAGATGTCTCAAATGAGGTGAATTCACATGCACCATTAAATTAATACAACACATTAAGTGAACAGAACATTCTGAAGTCTATAGATACTTTACAGTTTAAATGATATAGTATTATCTTGGCACAGAAATTAAACACTTAGCTTTATGTTGCTGATTACCCAGTGTTCTAAATTACATATTTGTATTTGATTCTAAAATACAGAACAGTGCCAATAAATGCATTTCATTATGAAAAAAACTCCCATTTGTATAATTTAATTATCAGCTATTTTATGCTGAAATGCCACAGCTCTGTTTCTCAATTACTAGATAAATATTGAACATCACTCATATTTATTAAACATTATTCATTCAGTAATTGCTGATAATATCACGATAATATCAGTGTGGACTGCAGTGTTATTATGTGTATTACATTATGCGTAATTACTGCATTTTAAAAATATCAGAAAGAATGCAATACCCCACACCAAGCATTGAACGAGAAAATATCAGCACTCTTTTTCTCACTCAGTTAAGTAAACAGAGGCTGACATAATAAGAGAGAGAGAGAGAGAGAGAGGGAGAGGGAGTAAACAGATAGATAAAACACAAATCTGTTTTTTGGATGACAATGTGAACAGCAAAATCACACTGAATCTGACATTATCAATTCTGATCTGGGCCACTTTCATACGTGGAAATAAATGGAATAAACATCAAATGTTTTGCAGTGTGTCAGTAGAAGTTAAAATGTTTGTTAATCCATGGATTTAAGAGTGGGAGTGATTTCATAAAAGAACAAAATATGATATCATATTATATTGATATATTACATATATTATGATATTCCTCTTTCTAGGAGCCTTCCTCCCCCATAGACATTGCCCCTCTTTCTCCTCATGGGAATGGTTTAGACCGAGCTCCCACCGTGAGGAAAGAGCTCCCAGGATCCCCAAGTCCCCCACCGGCCACCCCACCGCACAGCCCCCCTCCTGACAAGAATAAGGACACTTCACAAGTATGATAGCTATTCTTTGATGACTACTATACTACTATTATTTCAATTATTTCTTTAAAAAAAAGCAAAAACCGAGGTTACAGTGAGGCACTTACAATGGAAGTGAATGGAGCAGAAATATGAAGCTTATAATTTTATAAAAGCATTTACATTAATTTTTCTGTTAAAACTTGTGTATTATTTGGGCTGTGAAGTTATTTAAATTGTCATTTTTACAGTCATTTTAAGGTTTGTTAACATTACATCATCATGGCAAAATTGGTTATAACTTAACACAGAAAAGGTTAGTAAGTGATTTTATGACACTAAAGTTATGTTGACACGCATATTGTTTATGTTTTGTGGCTATACTTTTGAAACAGTGAGTATTTTAACATTTACGTATTGGCCCATTCACTTCCATTGTAAGTGCCCCACTGTAACCCAGATTGGTGTTTTTTTTAAAGGAGGGGCAAATCAAATATATTTTGGGGTAATGAGCATTATACTACAAATTCTGTCGACTGAACTTAACTTGTATTGAACCCGTAATATTCCTTTAAGTGTCAAACTTCTTTTTGGGGCCACTGTAGTTTTGAGAAGACATACATATTTGCTTCCTATTTGGGGATCAAGTGATGCTATACAACATGAATTTATAACCAACAGTTGTATCTGTCTCTTGTTTTCTTTTGCAGACAGAGAAATCTCAGTCCCCCTCCTCTAAATCAGGCAATTCCTCTCCATCCCACCATGATCCTCTTACCCCTGGTCCACCCGGGCCCAGCACTTCCTGTTTACGCCTCGTCAACAAACCCGCCGCCTCAGCAGACCCGCTGGGTAAGAGGGTCATGACCTTGTCTATTTATGTGTTGTAAGACTAAACATGCTATAATTCAGTGCAGTTTATTGTGTTGTTGGGTGTTCTTTAGCTTTGCGGAGTCCTTTGACTATGACACCCGGTTCTTACCCGACTCACTTTGGGGTTGTGTCTCACGCCGGGCTCAATGGAGAGCTGGCAAGCCCGGGTGGGTTTGGAGGCTCGCTGACCATTTCTCCCCAAATCAGTGCAGCAGCCAGTGCCTACACACGCAGCCCTATGGTAAAAACACACAAACGCATACAGACACTTTGTATTGGGAAGCAATGGCATCCACTTCATTTAGACTTTAGAAGCCAGTAGACTTCCATTGTAAATGTATTTCAGTATGTTTTTTTTTTTTTATTATTATTATTTAACATGAAATATCCTTTAACATATGCACATAAGTTGTAAGTAAAATAATTGAATGTTCTCCTCCAACCCATAGGTAGCGTACGAATCTCGTTCACACCTTAGATCCTCAGGGCTTTCGTCCTCACTGCCTAGCTCCACTGGTGGCAAACCGTGAGTTACTTTCAGCTCCCTGTGTATTTGGATGGAGTTACAAAGCATTAGTCAGTGTATTGACTGTAAGTCAAATATAGTGTTGCTGTTGTTGACCGCTCTTGTAATCCAATCCCCTCTCAAGCACCCCACTAACAGCTACAGTGAGAAAATCACTTGAGTTCAAGCAAACATTCTTAAGATGTCAAATTATTGCTGCACCTACTGAACAACACACACACAAACTTTGCATAATTATATTGTTAAACTTTAGCTGAAGTACTTCTATTTCCATTTAACAAGCGTATTTAAAAAAAAAAAATTTTTACTTTCAAAAAAGTAAAAAAAAAAGCCCTTTTCTCCCCAATTTGGAATGCCCAATTCACAATGCGCTCTAAGTCCTTGTGGTGGCACAGTGACTCGCCTCAATCTGGGTTACGGAGGATGAAACTCAGTTGCCTCCGCGTCGGAGACCGTCAATCCATGCATCTTATCACATGGCTTGTTGAGCGCGCTACGCTTCACGCTATTCTCCGCGGCATCCACGCACAACTCACCACATGCCCCATCGAGAGTGAGAACCACATTATAGTGACCATGAGGAGGTTACTCCTTGTGACTCTACCCTCCCTAGCAACCAGGCCAATTAGGAGACCTGGCTGGAGTCACTCGAACTCGTGACTCCAGGGGTGGTAAAGATTGTCCATATTTGTAATTTTAGAGTGTAATATAGGATTACAAGCTCGCCAATGCCACCAGTTCTGTTGTATTTTGCCATGTGTTCCAATCAATTTCTTTTAATAATTCCAAATACAGACAATCATTTGACCATTTCAATGTCATTTTCTGATATTTCTTACAATTGCAATTATGTGAAAATAAAATAACAGTAAGCTGGCAAATTTAAAACAAATTGTCTCAATACTCTCTCCATTTTACAAAAATGTGGGAATATCTGGGACACAAAAGGTACACAATTTGCGATATACACAAAATTCTGTAGCAGATTTATTTATTTTTTTGCGTTAAACCAAAACTTATGCGACAAAATGTTATTTTTAAGAATGACGTCATCATGCACACTATTTTATCAGGAGACCACAAATTTCTCAAACATTTTTATGCATTTTCACTTTGTCGATAAGAGAACAGTGCAAAAAGTGGATGGAAACTTGGTTCATTAATAAATCGTTTATTCTGTTGTAAAATAGCCGATATAGGCACACCTGTGACCGCACATCAGTTGAATCTACAGTTACACCAAGTAAACAACATTACGTTATGCTACGAGACATAAATCTAAATAGCTCCCATCATTAAAAAAAATTTAACATCTAAGTCTTCCACTCTCCTAGTGCATACTCGTTCCACGTGAGTGCAGATGGTCAAATGCAGCCGGTGCCCTTCCCTCCTGATGCCCTTCTAGGCCCAGGCATCCCCCGGCACGCCCGTCAGATCCACACCCTCAGTCATGGAGAGGTGGTGTGTGCGGTCACAATCAGCACCTCCACACGTCATGTCTACACCGGTGGGAAAGGCTGCGTCAAAGTTTGGGACATCAGCCAACCGGGCAACAAGAGCCCCATGGCCCAACTCGACTGTTTGGTGAGTGAAACATTTCTAAACTGTTTGGAAACATGAATCATCAATTTTTTTTTGCAATGAGTAAAATATTTTGTCTTCTTCTCCAATCAGAATAGAGACAATTACATCCGCTCATGTAAGATACTCCCAGATGGGCGGACCTTGATAGTTGGAGGTGAAGCCAGCACGCTATCAATCTGGGACTTGGCCACGCCCACTCCACGCATTAAGGCCGAATTAACGTCATCGGCTCCGGCCTGCTACGCTCTGGCCATCAGTCCAGATAACAAGGTCTGTTTCTCTTGCTGTAGTGACGGAAACATTGTGGTCTGGGATCTGCACAACCAAACGCTTGTCAGGTATCTAAAGACTTCTGTTGATGAGATACAGAATGTTCTTCAAATGTGCTTTAAAATCAAGAACTTAAGGTGATGTCCTTGTATCTTCATGTTTTATAGGCAGTTCCAGGGCCATACAGATGGAGCCAGTTGTATCGACATCTCTAAAGATGGGACCAAACTGTGGACGGGGGGTCTGGACAACACCGTGCGTTGCTGGGACCTGAGAGAGGGCCGACAGCTCCAGCAGCACGATTTCAACTCACAGGTACTGCAGCAAAAATTAAATACAGTCCATTTTTAATTTCATTTTGTGTTGGAGCAGGCCGATTTATATTTGTGTATTTTACGTGCACACAGATCTTTTCTCTGGGTTACTGTCCTACGGGAGAGTGGCTTGTAGTGGGGATGGAGAGCAGCAATGTGGAAGTGCTGCACGTCTCCAAACCAGACAAATACCAGCTGCATCTTCACGAGAGCTGCGTTCTCTCGCTCAAGTTCGCCTACTGCGGTACGAAAAAGCAAACCGACTATGCCATCACGCCATCTCATAGCCTATCATGTTATAAATCACTATGAAGATGTATTGTGCCTCCCTTTGATTTCTTTAGTGCAACTTGTGGTTTCTAAACTCTCTCTGTGTATTTCAGGGAAGTGGTTTGTGAGCACGGGAAAGGACAATCTGCTGAATGCATGGAGGACACCATATGGAGCGAGTATCTTCCAGGTGTGTATATGTGCCTGGATGAGAGATTTTATGTTGTACTTTTGCAATCAATCTTTAACCCTCCTATTTCAATCTTTTTGGCTCTTCACTGTAGTTATTAATATCCGAATGCACCTTTTAAAGGTTGCTACCCAACTAACAGACTAGAATAATAGATCAGCTGTATGATGACAGGAAATCGCTGTTCATTGAAGGCAACAGAACAAAAACAAAACAAGATGTGGGATCTAGCTCACTGACTTTGTCGGCAGTTGTTGATTTAAATTTGAAAATAATTTCACACATCTAGTGACACTGAGAATTACCTTGATCTTATCATTATTTGCAGATTCATCTCATTTTCTGTCTTGTTCGCTCTCTTTCTAGTCAAAGGAATCCTCGTCTGTCCTGAGCTGTGACGTCTCCCCAGATGACAAGTATATTGTGACAGGATCTGGGGATAAGAAAGCCACGGTGTATGAGGTGGTGTACTGAATGCAGAAATGAGGAATACGTAAATGGATGGAAGAAAAAGAATGGCAAGCATGAAACAATCATGGCAAGCTTGGTGGGCAACCATGGCTCTTCAATTTGCTGTTTTCTGTATACATCCTGGTCCTTTCGCTCTAACCAATTAACCATATCAAGCATTTGAGCATCACACCAGCCCAATACAACAACATCAATGGCGTGAGTTTGGGGCAGCACTATTTTTTGTGACCAATGGAAATAGTAATGAATAGTGTTCGAGAAAACAGTCATTTTCGCAATTTGGTTCGGTGATGCTAGTTGCGCAGAAATCACCTGCACAACTTTCACCTTCGAAGACATTTTTTCACAAAATTGGACAAAGTGGAAAATAACTATTTATTACTAAGATGATAACTGAACACAACTCGAATTAAATACAATCAAGGTAGTATGTTTATGTGACAACAATGTTGCATACTAATGTTTAATGCTTTTATCGAAAGCCCCATAAGACAGAAGGTAGCTGCTACTTACAGAAACACCAATACCAGACAATCATTTCATTAGTTACAAACTCCAACGGGGCATATGCAAAAGAGTGCAACATCTTTCCCCAATGAGAACAGAGAGTTTGGAGGCTCTTGGCTCACATTGGGGCATCTCCGTCTGAACACAATATGGGAATACAAACAATTCTCCACTCTCCTATCCAACCCAATTAGACATTCATGTGGCAAATCCCAGACGAATTGTCCAACTTGCATTTAATTTCTTTCTCCCACAAGCTGGTGTCTAATAAGGAGCATGGGTAAATCATGCAGGATTCATGCTGCAAATATTCAAAACCACAGACGTTTTTCTTTTTAATTTCCTTGAATTAACACATATGTTGCACTCATTTGCAATTTAATACTTATTTTCATGTCATTCATTATTAGGTTTGAGTTAGGAAACCTTTTCTTGATTGTATTGAGATTAAGCAACGCAGACCTATATTTAAAGAGATAGTTAACCCCAAAAATGAAAAATCTTCCAATATTGTCACCCTCAAATGTTGATCCAAACCTGTATGACTTTCTTTCTTCCGAGGAACAAAAAAGGAGAATTTGGAAGAATGTCTGAGCTTCTCTGTTACATACAATGAAAGTGGATAGGGACCTGGGGCTGTCAAGTGCCAAAAAGGACAAAAAGCACCATAAATATGTCATAAAAGTTGTCCATACAAGTGTGCTATATCCCAAGTCTTCTGAAATCATACAGCAGATTTGTGTAAGGAACAGACTGAAATTTAAGTCGAAGATTCCAAAAATCTTACCTTAAAAACCTTGCCTGACAGCTGTGGTCACCATTCACATTCAGTGTATGGAAAAGAGCAGCTTGGACATCTGGTATAAATGACTCCTTGTGTTCCATTGAACACGTTAAAATACTTGAGGGGAAGGCTACATTCACACTTGTCTGTTTTTGCTTAAACTCTGTATTAGTGTGGATGTGACCTAAGTAAATGATGACAGAATTTTCATGTTTGGTTGAACTATTATGAAAACACTTCTGAAAAATTTGTTTAAATGAAATTGATAAAAAAAAAAAAAATTAAAATGTACAAGAAAAAAAAACAAAACATGCAAACTCTTCTCAGGTTAGTTTTGACAAAGGGAAATGCTCTGCTTGGAAATCTGAGAGGTCCTAACACAGAACCTTTTTGCACACCATAAATAAGAGCTGTGGTTTCCAACCTAACCAGGAATGTTCAAGAATCAACACAACAGGATTCATCTATCACATCCTGCTGGGAACAGATTTTTTTTTAAATGACTGTTTTGTTTCTTCTTTTGATCTATAATGCTTTTCTCAGCGCTGAAAATCGCAGGAAGGTTGGATGAGTCAAATGATGTTTGGATTGTGAGCTTTCCAAACAGGAGGAATTGTATGAAATCATTCGGTTCCTTCTTTTCTTTTTTTTTTATGGCAATAGTAAGCAGTGTTACTGTCGTGTTTTGATCAGTCTGTTATTATGCAGAAAGTGTAATGTGTTCTGTTTCTATTTCATGAATAGCTGAAAATATGGCTGCCTGCAAACTGTGGCATTTGTCTTTTTAAGATAGACCGTCTTACTGCATGATCTGTCTTTGACATCATGCTATCAGAATATCTGTATCTATCTATCTACCCTTATAAAATGCATTGTTTCTATACAAAGAACAATGTCTACTGTTAAGTTTTCGTTAAAGACTCTCGAAAGCCAAGGAACAATTTTGGAAGGCATCGCTGTGATATCCCTTTGTAGCACTTCCCGTGTGATGTAAAAGACACGTATACATTGAATAAAATTAAACTTGTGGTCATCTTTTGAAGTTTTTGATTTGTATTCTTGAGTTTTATATGTATTATGTTGATCTAACACAAAAGTGATAAAACAATGCTTACATTTTCAACAAACATTTTAGACCATTACTGGAGAATTTCTGTCCACAACAGATGGAAAAATTTTTACTGGAAGGAATGAAATTATATATAAAGCAGTATCATCACTTTTTGTAGCTGTACAGAAAAATATATTTAACGTGAAATACAGTGTAACAGATTACAATTAGAATAACTAGTTTTATGCTTATTAGAATAACTTTGTTATTGGTTATCCTAATTACTTATGGACAGTTTCACAGAATAAGAGCTGGTTAACTGTTAGGTAGTTGACAAATAACATGTCCATGAATTTTTTTAGGTTAACAATTAAATAAATATTCAAGAAAAGTGTATATTTTAGGTGATGTGACTGTTCACTCTCTCAAGTTTTTCATTTCCATTATGCTTACTATACCGCATCTGACAATGTACATGTGTTTGTGCACACATATGTCCACACACACGAGAGAATGTTTTTTTTAACAGGTAATGTTAGTTAATATGTTTATTAACATGATTTTATATGATAAGGCATAATAGGGCTAAAGGCCCCCCAGTGGTAAAAGCTATTGGATATTATTTTCTCCTAAAACATTTGATGGCAGAAATAACTATTACGGCCCTAATGTCAAAATTGTTTGACATTAGTGGGAAGGAATTGATTTGTTGCAATGGATGTGCAAAGTGGGCCCAATTTGACTGCTGAAAAAAAGCATTAGAGATTCTTTTGTGAAATTGGCATGTAGCCTACTAAAATTGTAACTAAAATGTACATTTTTATTTTCTTAATTAGAAAATTGATGTAATGTAGTTGAGATAAAAGTGATTTCTCTGTTGAGATGGCTTCCAAAATCTAATTTCTTCTGAATTGCAGTACATCTCTCTATTCTTAGCAGATGTTAAATGGCTCTGTACAGGCTCAGGAAAACACCAAGTTTCTTTTGGCTTTTAAAGAGCTTTATTTACAATTCATACATACCGAGTTTGTGATCAAACAGTCAAAATAATTTTCAACATGCTCCAACATACAGTATACATGTGACAGGACCTTAACTGAGCGTCTTTACAGCCATTTCCCTGATGTCACTGAAACACTAAAATCCAGAACCTTGTGGTCCAAGATCCCATCATCTTAAACAACATCCATACAGTCATAACAAAAAGATCAAGATGAGGGTAGCTTTTAGAAAATCAGTATGGGCTTTATCAATAAAGAAGTCTTAGGCCAGTCCTTTAAGTCTCATCATAATGCATTCATACAATGCGGCTCCATAACTGTCCATTTCCATGAAAATTCCGAAGGCTATAAAAATAAGATTTCTTTTACTATTATATTCGCTACAGAGGTTTCATTTTGTTTAAAAAAAGAAAAGAAATTAGGACAAGAAGATAAAAAGGAGGTCTTTGGAGAAATCCCATGTTTTTGAAGCTAGACTACCAGCTTTCTCACGGCATAAAAAAAACAACAAGGTCAGATCTGGAGATCGACCATCTGATCCTGGAGTCTGTCGTTCCAAGCGGAATAAAACAAAAAGTTTAGCTGTCTTTCAAGTCCATGTCACAACTTCTGTCTCCCAATTCAGAGGCAAAATAACGATGAACCTTCTCTCCTCCGTCAATCAGTTTTTCTTTTAATGAACAGCGATCCAAACACATTCAGTTTAGTAAATGACTTCATACACAGTAGCTTTCTTGTCTCCTGAGCCAGTGACAATAAACTGGTCATCAGGGGAGATGTCGCAGCTGAGAACGGAGGACGATTCCTTGGACTAGAGACAAAAACAGAAGTTGTTTAAAAAAAAAAAAAACATTTTAAATACAAATTAATAAGGATAAAATGCACAAAATCAAAGATCAACTTTATTTTTTGAAACATTATTCAATCGGACCATGTCATAAGAGTCTATTACAGATAAAATTGTAATTGAACTTAAATTGAAAAATATTACAAGCATGACCTTTAATATGTAAAACACTGGCTCTGTCCCACTATCAAAACATTTGAGTATTGAGACTTTTTTAAATAATCGCAACAAGCCAGACATAAAAAAATTGGATCAACCAATGGCACGAGTTTGGGCTAGGGCTAGTTAGCACTGTTTTTCAGTTGTTTTTCTATGTAAACATGCGCTAAACAGACATTTTTGCTGGCTGCGCTGCAACTCGCTGTTTTGTCAGCGTCTCACGCAGGAACTAGGGATGGGCATTTTGTGTAACTCTGTAGTCGAGTACTCGAACACATAAAAAGCAATCGATTACTTGAAGAGTAGAATTTAAGTTTATCCTTAAACCTTTGAACCTGTTTTTCTTATGAAAAAATTTGCACTATGCATAAACAGATTCAAAAATGACAAAAAAATCAACAACAGCATTTGCACCCACACCTAGATACATTACATTCCAAGTCTTCTGAAGCAATATTATCACTGTTAATAATAAAAAACTATAAAACTATTAAGTGTAACAGCAAGATTTAGGTGAGAGAAGCAGTTTCCAGTAATGTTTTTCTAGTCGAATATTTAAAGTTGAATGAGTATTCGATTAATCGATTACTCGTGCACATCCCTAGCAGGAACAGAGCATTTTTTAGATGCTGTGTCAAGTTAAAAAGAACTTCAACTGTTAAAATCTATTCGTGACGCTGCATCTGTCCTTTTTTAGTGCAAGGACGCATTCGGTGTGAACAGCGTTAAGTATTTATTTGATATCGTTTATTCATCACAGTGTTATACCTGGAATATGCTTGATCCATACGGAGTTCGCCATGCATTCAGTAGATTATCTTTGCCTGTGCTCACAAACCATTTACCTGCAAAGTTAAAAGTAATACTGGTTAAAAAATTTATTTTCATTATAGTCAGAATAATTGCTTTATTTCCATGCTGAATTTTCAAAATCTTTGGTGTACCGCAATAGGCGAACTTGAGCGAAAGAACGCAGCTCTCATGAAGATGCAGCTGGTATTTGTCTGGTTTGGACACGTGCAGCACTTCCACATTACTGCTCTCCATCCCCACTGCAAGCCACTCTCCCGTAGGACAGTAACCCAGAGAAAAGATCTGCAAACACACAAATAAACATGAAATATTAACACATTGTTTCATACTGAAAATGGAGGTCAAGTCCTTTTAGTCTATAAGAATTTCACTATGCAAGATAAACACTCAATGGCCACATCATTAGGAACACCTCTTTAACACTCGGCAAACCACCCTATCTGGCACCAACAATTATTCCATGGTCCAAGTCACTTTAATCACATTTCTTCTCCATTCTGATGTTTGGTTTCAACAACAACTGAACCTCTTAACCATGTCTGCTTTTATGCATTGAGTTGTTGCCATATGAACGACCAGGTTTATCTAAAGTGGCCAATGAAAGCCTAGATTTACAGTGTGGTGTACCTGTGAGGTGAAATCGTGCTGCTGGAGCTGTCGGCCCTCTCTCAGGTCCCAGCAGCGCACGGTGTTGTCCAGACCCCCCGTCCACAGTTTGGTCCCATCGTTAGAGATGTCGATACAACTGGCTCCATCTGTATGGCCCTGGAACTGCCTATAAAAGACGAAGATACAAGGACATCACCTCAAGTTCTAACATTCTGTATCTCATCAACAGTAGTCTTTAGATACCTGACAAGCGTTTGGTTGTGTAGATCCCAGACCACGATGTTTCCGTCACTACAGCAAGAGAAACAGACCTTGTTGTCTGGACTGATGGCCAGAGCGTAGCAGGCCGGAGCCGATGACGTTAATTCGGCCTTAATGCGAGGGGTGGGCGTGGCCAAATCCCAGATTGATAGCGTGCTGGCTTCACCTCCAACTATCAAGGTCCTCCCATCTGGGAGGAGCTTGCATGAGCGGATGTAGTTGTCTCTATTCTGATTTGAGTAAAAAACAAAATATTTTTCTCATTTACATATATTTTCATTAACTACAGTTCATTATTCATAACATGCCTTCATTGATTCTGTTTGCATGCTTCTCTCACCAAACAGTCGAGTTGGGCCATGGGGCTCTTGCTGACCGGTTGGCTGATGTCCCAAACTTTGACGCATCCTTTCCCACCGGTGTAGACATGACGTGTGGAGGTGCTGATGGTGACCGCACACACCACCTCTCCATGACTGAGGGTGTGGATCTGACGGGCGTGCCGCGGGATGCCAGGGCCGAGGAGGGCATCAGGAGGGAAGGGCACCGGCTGCATTTGACCATCTGCACTCACATGGAATGAGTATGCACTGAGGGAGAGAAAGTGAAAGAACAAGTTCAATGGGAAGTGTCGAGGCACTTTAATCTGCCTGACATCAGACTTTGGTCTGTTTGGTTGGTGTGGTGTGTTTTATAAGAAGAATATTTCCGACTCTAAATTCTAATTGGATGAGTTGCATTCAAAGCCATTGTAAAATGGCTATAAACGCTCACCTGTGATCGCACATTCTATTTTAACCTCCTGAGACCCTGCCTCCACATGCATGGACATTATGTTTTGACTTTGATATAGGCTATGCATTATTTAATTTCATTTAAACCTACTGATCCCAGTTCAGGACACTATGCTGTCATTAAAGGGTTAAACGTTCGACACACCAAATGATGTGACAAAACAACAGGTCGCAGATCTCAGCTGAGACTGTCTTTGTGTGAAACAGCAACAAAACTACATCTGGTAAATAATTTCATGAAGTTTTTACATTAAAACCTGTTTTAGTCAAAAGAGTGGAGTCTGTAGTTTCATCCGATATGCCATTTAAATTTTTGTACTGATTTATCACGAAACAGCATGCTGTTAAACACAATGAGCACGTACGTGGACTATAGGCTCATTTTCCTTAAAATATCCAATATTTACTGTGCATTATTACATTGAGAATCAATGGATGCATCCAAAAGCTGGAAAATGTTGCTTTCAGAGACTTTATATGGAGTTAGGATAAAAATAGGGTGCATTTCGAACTGTTCTGAGACCAGTGCAGACAGACAGCCCACTATAGGTTAAGTCATTCACTAAATAGGGAGCGAGGGAGCATCCTATAGCTTTCCTACACTGCCTGGCCAAAAAAAAAAAAAGTTGCATACTCTAATATTTTGTTGGACTGCCTTTAGCTTTGATTACGGCACTCATTCGTCATGGCATTGTTTCAACAACCTTATGCAACGTCACAACATTTATTTCCATCCAGAGTTGCACACATTTTTTGCAGTGATCTTGTATTGATGACAGGAGAGTCGAACCACTCCATAAAGTCTTCTCCAGCACATCCCAAAGACTTTCAGTGGGGTTAAGGTCAGGACTCTTGAGTTCTACTGTTGATTTTTTACAATGTGACTTCAAGCATTTTAGTGATCTCCAATCACAAACTTTCAATATTTCTTTCCAACCACATTTCTTCCATGAAGCTAATGGTTCACCAGTATCCTTTCAGGTTTTAATAATGTGTTGGACAGCAATCTCCTTAGTTGTTTTCTTTGCTTTATGTAGGCCAATAATGTTCCCCTTCTGAAACACAGTAACATCTTTTCCACGACCACGGGATACGTCTTCGGACATGGTTGTTTAAAAAATGAGAAGCTACACACTGCATCATTTAGGGTTAAAAGAATTGTTGCCAGCTGAAACATATTAATCACTACAATAATGATCCAATCATAGGCTCTTAAGTATCTGCTTATTTAAATCCAAATGGCGAATTTTTTGGCCAGGCAGTGTATGTAGCCAAGTGCATTCACTCCTAAAATCTGAACCAAGTTCAGTTTCAGGCAAAAGATGATGTTTGGATGACTCAACATTTTTGGCAGACATTGGACAATGGTAATCAGTACATAGATTCAGAATTTATAATGTTTAATTTTATTTTAACATGGTTGGCAGTGATTGGATGATGCGGGCCATTACTTGGAATTAATTATGCTAACTTCTGATGTAATGTCTGTAATGTCTCAAAAACATGAATAACCAACATTCCTGGAAATATAAAAAAAAAAATCTGACTTTCTTGGTATGTGGACATCAATTTTTAGGAAAACTATTTGGTCTAAAAAATAAATAAATAAATAAATTAAAAAAAAATAATAATAATTTGGCATGCTTCTTAGGGGTTACTAGTTACAAATCAAATATATATATATATATATATATATATGTGGCCCGATTGCTTTTTGCTTAAACCATTAACTTACCCCCATAAAGAAAAGCAGTTTACATGACCAAGCACATTGCCATTAAGCATCAAGCATGTAAATGCCCCATGGACTCCAGTATAGTTTGCAATTGGTATCAAAGAAATTCAGCCTAATTTGCAGAAGCATTCCACTAATGCTCATATATAATTTGTTCATTTAATTAGCTGCTTCTTTCCACAGAAATGTCTTTCTTGCAAAACAGACACAAGTGCTGTTCTGTGCACATTACGTTTAAGTGGTCAAACCATAGGAACAAAATCATAAAAATAAGCCACAGTGTGACAGACACTTACGGTTTTCCAGAAGCAGCAGACTGCAGACTCGCAGGTAACCCTGAGACTCTCATATGGGGATGCGGAGACTCGTAGCCCACCTTGGAAAGCAAGAGAATTGATTATTTATCCTAAATACCTTAATTTCTGTGACATGGTAAAATGTTAATCTGCGTTTCCCTTACCACAGGTGAGCGTCCGTATCCAGCTGCGGCGGCTGCAGCGGCGGCGGCAGCAGCAGCGGCCGACCCGTTCATTTGAGGTGAGACAATGTGGAAACCAGCACCATATCCTGCGGCTCCAGCCAACTCCCCATTAACTCCGGGAGGAGGCAGACCGAATGCACCTGGGGGGTACGCGCCCTGCACTGCCAATGGATTCCTCAAACCTAATGCTTTTATTGCCAGAAACAAGTGACAGAAACATAAATAGACAGGCAAAACAGAGTTAGAGGGTTTGTTTCCTAATATTTTAGCATTCTCAATACAGGTAAATTGTAATAGATGTAAAACTGCATTGAGCAGTAAATTGTATTAATTTCATTCTAAGAATTAGAATCCTCAGCTAGAAAAGCTCAGCTTGATGAAACAATTAAACAAGACATCCGCTAAAATTGAGGAAGACCACTTCTGCACTCTGCTGGCCGACAAGCTCACAACACCTTTAATAAAGATATTCAAACCTGGCTGCACTAAACACTCTACAAATTCTGTCAGTCAGAAGAGACTCAGATTATCGGGATTAGGGAATTTTACCAAGAGGGTCAACCCCGGGTTTACCAGGGACAGGGCGAAACTGTGGAGGAACGCTGGGGCCTGGTGTGGACGACTCCTGGGACATGGGCGTGCCGGGCTTCATGCCTGGAGTGCTGGACTTCTCTCTCTGAGAGGTTAGGAAACACATTTTCACACATTAATTATTCATGGAAGATGGAAAAGTGGGAAAATGCAGAAAAAGATGCAGTGTTAGTAAAACTCAAGAGGGAACTGTCTGTCAATGTGTTTTTAAGTGACTGACAGCAAAAGTGAGTGGAGGGATGTGCTTCACCGCAGAAGAGAGAAGTTATACTTTGGGACCGAATTTATCCACAGAATTTAGCTAAATCTGCCAAAACCTTCCTTTGGGGACATTCAGGGACATCTTTAAATTGGAAAAAAATATTCATACATAAAATATTTTATCTAAAAATGCAAAAATGTTTCTTTTAGGGCAAATTATAATTTGCTATATACTCACTTAACACTTTATTAGGAACACCTGTAGACCTACTTATTCATGCGATTATCTAATCAGCCAATTGTGTGGCAGTAGTGCAATGCATAAAATCATGCAGATGTGGTCAGGAGCTTCAGTAAATGTTCACATCAACCATCAGAATGGGGAAAAAATGAGATCTCTGTGATTTCGACCGTGGCATGATTGTTGGTGCCAGACAGGCTGGTTTGAGTATTGCTATAATTGCTGATCTCCTGGGATTTTCACACACAACAGTCTCTCAGAAAGCACAACACGTCAAACCTTGAGGCGGATGGGCTACAACAGCAGAAGACCACGTGGGACACTTTATTAGGACCATAGTGTTCCTAATAAAGGAAGTGAGTAATAGTGCTCAGTGAGTATATTATAAACAATAGACTATGGGGCCTGGGTACCTCAGCGAGTATTGACGTTGGCTACCAACCCTGGAGTCGCGAGTTCGAATCCAGGGTGTGCTGAGTGACTCCAGCCAAGTCTCCTAAGCAACCAAATTGGCCCGGTTGGTAGGGAGGGTAGTCACATGGGGTAGCCTCCTCGTGGTCGTGATTAGTGGTTCTCGCTCTCAATGGGGTGCATGGGAAGTTGTGCGTGGTTCGCAGAGAGTAGCATGAGCCTCGACATGCTGGGAGTCTCCGCGGTGTCATGCACAACGGTCGGTTCACGTGATTCGAACCAGGGTCTCCGGCATGGGAGGCGGGCATGCATTACATTTTAATTTCTAGTAATCAGATTACAGTTATTGACTTTCAATTAATTTAATTACTTTTAAGTGCTTATTTCTAATATATTATTTATGTACAATGCATGAATTATGGCCCCGTAACGAGTCATTATGAAAGAGAAATGTGAGGTGCTGAGTGTATGACTTGTGTGTAATAATGAACAAGGAAGAAACAGACATTATTTTGAATTTGTTGAGTGAAAAAGTGTTTTAGAAAGTAAATAAAAGTAAAGTAATTAGTAATATGATTAATAATTTTGAAAAATAATTAGCAATTTGTAGTGGATTACTATTTTTAAGTAACTTACCCAACACTGTATATCTTCAAAAGTCCGTTTTTGTGTGTGTGTTCGAGTTACGCATTGGAAAAGCATTGCGAGGTCTTTGATTTGGGGGGAGGATGTAGAACATGTTTCTTTTTTAAATGAGATTTGTACATTTGTATTACATCAAACGTACATGTTTGTGGGTGTGTTAAATATAAACATATACCGGTGGAGGCTCCTTGCTGCGTGAGGGGGAAGCAGCGCTGCTGGAGGAAGCCAGTGAGGTCGGACTGACCTGGGGCAGAGGCTCCTTACGGGAAGCTGGGAGTTTATCCAATCCATTCTCTCTGGAGGAGTATGACTGTACGCTGCGTGGAGAAGAAGGGTCCTGTGGATTTAAAACAAATACACAAAACGGGATGGATTAATCAGGGAAACAACATGCCGAGTTATCATACAGACAACATTTTGGGTGTTTCCAGAAACATTAAATGTTAATAATAAGTTTTAATTGCCTATAGAAAAGTTTTAATTTATTTACATTTAAGTAAATTGTTAACGCTTTACCATAAGGTTCTATTTGTTAACATTAATAAATGTATTAGGCATCATGACTAAATAAATACTCATATTGCATTAACCAATGTTAGCTTGCACATTATTTACATTAAATTGCATTAGAATATCTAGAAGTCAAGAGGGTTACAAGTTAAGCTCAATCGACAGCATTTTTTAAATAATATTGATTACCACAAAAATTTATTTTGACTTTACAGCTCAAATAATACATGAGTTTTAACAGAAGAATTAATGTAAGTGCTTTTATAAAATTATAAGCTTCACATTTCTGCCTTCATACCCTCCAATAAATTGGCCCCCATTCACTTCCATTGCAAGTGCCTCACTGTAACCTCTATTTTTTTCCTTTTTTAAAGAAAAGGAGGGACGAGTCAAAATTATTCTTTGTGGTAATCAACTTAATGCCACAAATGCTGTCGATTGAGCCTAACTTGTATTGAACCCAGAATATTCCTTTAAACAAGATTAATAAATGCTGTCAAAGTGTAGTTCATTGTTTGTTCTACTTAACTAATGTTAATGAATATAATCTTACGTACATGAAAACAACCAGTAGATTTAATAAATTAATTTTATGAACCATGGTGGAAGAACACAATTTTCCAGGAATGTTCTAATTAACCCAAAATTCTGATGTGAATATTTATTTTTGTAAAGGTATCTGGAAAAAAAACATGGTGGACATTTTGTGGTCTTGAATGGCAAACGTAGAATCCGTTTTGATGGCACGCTAATTGTTTTGACCATTTTGAACTTGAGAAATATATCTAATCTGTTCTGAAAAGACATATTCTACATATCAGGGAATAAATAGGCATAGTCAAAATCAAGGACGTAATTATTTTTGTCAAAAAACGTTGTGACTGTTGCGTTCCTTTGAACTGAATTGTAGTAAATTCCTCTTCCTGTCATTAAAATTTAAATTCCAATTCAACATCCTGTGGAGTGTGGCCAATTCCATTCAAATTCCAACTCATGAATTGAATGAGAATTCTTAAATGCTCTGATGACTAGCCTTGTTTTTATTCATTCGCAGTTCTTTAAAAGAAACCAACCTCATCAACAACCAAATTATCATCGCTCTTCTCCGCGTCACTGCCCTAAAAAGAGAAAATGCTTAAGAGGTAAACGTATCCTTTATTTATTTCATACATGTGCTTAAATCAAATAAGATCAAATGAATGATTCATAAAAGATGACATAAAAATAAAATAAGTTTTTTTAATATTGAAAAAGCACTTACGTAGTCTGTCATAAACTCCTTCTCATCTGCTTTTCTCTTTTTGCCGTTGCTGAGGTAGTCTGAAGGCCTGCCTTTGTCTCCATTTGAGAGGGAACTCTGGGAGAGCGAGACGAGAAGAATGAGATGAGAAAATGAGAGTCAAACAGGGTGAAAGGGAGAACAGGGGAGTGAGAGACAGAGAGGATTGTGTGGATGTTTGTGTATGAGTGAGAAAGAAGAGAAGGAGATAATGATGTAGGAGACGAGGGTTAACTCAAATCAGCTCTATAACTTCTGGACCTACAGGCAACAGAGACGCCTAAAGCATTGCAGTCTGCACACAGAGAACTGAACTGAAAAAAAAGAGAGAGAAATTAACAAATGGACAGATACTCACTGGTCCAGGTTCACGGTCTGTAGGGATCATGGAAAGGGCAGGTAAACGTCCCCGCGGCCAGTCAAAACAAACCAAAAAACAAACAATGTGACTATCACTGTCAGACAAAACTCACCCCCACTAGTCAAAACAAACCTTTGAATTAGCCCACCAACTAATAATAACAAAAATGCATTTCTCAAGTTCTAACCCTTTCATGATGTTCTGATCCCTATTTATGGCTTTCGGCAGGCAAAAATCATATGTCTGTTTGCCTAAAAAATTAACTGCACACCTCTCTTCAACATGCCGCATGATTTGACATATCATTCATGTCTGTAGCACAAACATTGTGGGAGTTACATGTGAAATACTTTAATATTTACTGTAAGGCCAAAGTATAGATCGGTTTTCCGCATGCAACTTTACACGCACGGTGAAAGGCTAATGTGCTTGTGCAAGACGTAATAGCATGTGGAAATAATTTATATACCCTACACTTTTGGGTTACGGGTTTGTTGAAATCCCTAAACTAAGTTATAAGGTAAAGTAATAGGTTGACCTTGTTACACTAATTAGTACATACAAATAAAGAGAGGAAAAAGAATGAACATTAAAATATCTGGGTAGTTTCATTCTTCATTGGTCCAAGAAACATCATTCCTATCAAATCAATCATACCCCTAACTTTTTCCCTAAAATCTTGGTAGATAGTAATGTTGTTCCAGAACCAATCATAAATGCATTTTCAGCATAGTTTGGACACTTATCTTAAAAAAAAAAAATAGTTCACCCAAAAATTATAATTCTCTCATCATTTACTCATCCTTTTACGGTCTCAAACTCGTTTGACTTTCTTTCTTCTTCGGAACACAAACGAAGATATTTTGATGGAGATATGAGATGAATAAATTCCATCCGATGCAATTCAATGGGGACCAACACTTCCAAGCTCCAAAAAGCACATAAAGGTAATCTATATGACTATACTGGTTTAATCCATGTCTTCTGAAGCGATATGATCAGTTCTGGGTGAGAACAGACCAAAAAGTAACTCCTTTTTCATTATAAATCTTGCAATCTTCAGTCTCCTAGGCACAATCATGATTTGAAGCTTGATTACACTTCCTTGCGCTTTATGCACGCGCAGAGTGCTGCTTTTATGTTCTTTCTGGAGCTTGAATGTTTTGGACCCCATTGACTAACATTTTATGGACAAAAACACCTCAAACATCCTTCAAAACTTCTTTGTATGTGTTCCACAGAAGAAAGAATGTCATACAAGTTTGAGACGGCATGAGGGTGAGTAAATGGTGAGAGAATTAAAATTTTTGGGTGAACTATTCCTTTAGGCAAATAGAAGCCACTTCAATAATTTAGAATTGTAAACGCATTTTCAGCACTTAATACACCCATGTAATTTATGAACTTCTGTACATAGCTTGTAACTTTAGTGTGATTTTATTTGTTGTACCTCTGTGGTGCTCAGTTGCGGCAGCCGCTGCCGCTGCCACGGCCTCCAAATGGGCTCTCTCATCTTTAGAGGCCAGCTGGGCCCCAAGGGCCCCGGAAAGGGCCAGCAGCCCAGAGCCGCCCCCCAGAGCCAGGCCCGGGTGAGGCAGTCCGGAGGGGTGAGGGGCCATGGGCAGCCCCTGGGCGGCATGCTGGGAAAGATGCTGAACCTGCAGCTGTTGCTAGAGGGAAGGAGAGGAAGAGGAGGATGAATGAGAAAGGGGGTCATGAGAGAGGAAGAGCAAGATGAAGGGAGTGTGGGAGATTAAAAAGAGACACAGAAGCCGAGATGGTAGTGGAATGAAGAAACAGATCGCCAGAGGAAATGAAAAGAGCATGAGGAGGGGGAGAGAGAGATGAGAAAAGGGGGAAATAGAGAGAGAGAAAAAAGAAGAAAAAAAAAAACACCAACATTGTTAAGACTTGGATCTGCACCACAGCCGAGAGGCTATTACAAAGGGAATGCATTCATGACCCGTTCCCAGTGTCCTAGGAGAGAGGGAGCCCTTCACACTGGCGCGACCTCTCTAATGCCTGAGTTTGGAGCACAGCAATGCTGCAGCATTCACTAATGAGCACACCTCCAAAAAATAAAATAAAAATAACAATAAAAAAAATAATAAAAAACACTGAGGCTAATGACAAACAGGCCTGTGATCAATGAGAGAAATAAAAACATGACTTTTTCAAACAACAAAGCAAGTAAAGATAGTGCAAATCAGATACGTCTATTGGCTCTCTACAGCAACAGACATTCTGGACATTCACACTCACTTGTAATGATATCTGTTGCACTACACATCTACCAGCAACCTACAGAGATGACTTTGTCAGTCAGTATGCTTACATGCACAGTTAAAATTGAGCTACAGCTTGTTTCTGCATAGAAGTGTTAAATACACATTGTGCATCAACTCTGGCTTTGAGCATGCCCACAACACTGAGGTCATTTGTGGTCCAATTAATGTACACTGAACAAAAATATAAACGCAACATGTAAAGTGTTGGTCCCATGTTTCATGAGCTGAAATAAAAGATCCCAGAAATTTTCCATATGCATTGATTAGATTAGATTAGGGCCTAATGAATTTATTTCAATTGACTGTTTTCCTTAAATGAACTGTAACTCCTAGCCACAAGACTAGGCATCTAGCAGCCATATCACCCTGCAGCTCTTGCCTGGCCAGTACCTGGATGGGGGACCTCCTGGGAAAAACTAAGGGCTTTCACACTGGGCACGTTTGCTGCGGTCCGATTCCGAGTGCGATTGTTCCCGGTTCCCCCCGCAGCATTGGTCTGGTTTCACACCCACTTGATTCTATCGAACCCCGGTCCATTTGCGTTCATCTTACGTCATCACAAACACACATGGTCAACACAACGCGACTCATCATACTTTTGTTTTTTTGTTATTTTGGTGTCATTATGCACAGCAGAGTGAATGACAACTGTGTATATGTGCGCTTCATGGAATAACTCATCAGATGTCCAGGGGAAGGTGACTTGCTGCTGCTCGCAAACTGCATTTTTTGAGGAGACAGCTAATTGCAAGGAATTCATTTGGATCTTTGTTTACACTGCACGCTTACGCTCGTGTCCAAGGTGAAGTTATCGCCACTGTCATCTCCTATGTGCTCTGTTTCGAACTAAACTGCCAGTTTGAAAGCACCCTTAGGTTGCTGCTGGAAGAGGTATTAGGGAGGCCAGCAGGGGGTGCTCATCCTCTGGTCTGTGTGGGTCCTAATGCCCCAGTATAGTGACAGGGACACTATACTGTAAAAAGGCACCATCCTTCGGATGAGACGTTAAACCAAGGTCCTGACTATCTGTGGTCATTAAAAATCCCAGGGCTCTTCTCGTAAAGAGTAGGGGTATGGGGTCCTGTGTAGCTCAGAGAGTATTGACACTGACTACCACCCCTGGAGTCGTGGGTTCGAATCCAGGGCATGCCAAGTGACTCCAGCCAGGTCTCCTAAGCAACCAAATTGGCCCGGTTGCTAGGGAGGGTAGAGTCACATGAGATAACCTCCTCGTGGTCACTATAATGTGTGGTTCTCGCTCTCGGTAGGGCGCGTGGGGAGTTGTGCGTGGATGCCACGGAGAATAGTGTGGGCCTCCACACGTGCTATGCCTCCGTGGTAACATGCTCAACAAGCCACGTGATAAGATGCACGGATTGACGGTCTCAGACGCGGAGGCAACTGAGATTCGTCCTCCGCCACCCGGATTGAGGCGAGTCACTACGCCACCACGAGGACTTAGAGCGTAATGGGAATTGGGCATTCCAAATTGGGGAGAAAATCAAAGAGTAGAGGTATAACCCCGGTGTCCTGGCCAAAATCCCCACATTGGCCCTTGTCTATCATGGCCCCCTAATAATCCCCATCCATTACTTGGCTCTATAACTCTACTCTCTCCTCTCCATCAATAGCTGGTGTGTGGTGAGCGTACTGGTGCACAATGGCTGCCGTCAAGTGGATGCTGCACACTAGCGGTGGTTGAGGAGATTCCTCCTATGCAATGTAAAGCGCTCTGAGTGCCTAGAAAAGCGCTATATAAATGTAAGGAATTATTATTATTATTAAGACAATATGCATGTTCACATGATTTCAGTGTGATAAAATTGTTTACTAACCAGATTTGTTTAAAGTTATATGCAATTTTACAACTTTGTTGCCATGACAATGTAATGCTGTAAACACTTCAACCCTGAAACGACTGTAAAAACTATGCAAGTGCTTTTATGAAATTATAAGCTTCACAATTCTGCCTTTAATCCCTCCAAAAATTGACCCCATTCACTTCTATTGTAAGTGCCTCACTGTAACATCAATTTGTTTTGTTTTTGTTTTTTTAAAGGAGGGATGATTTGAAATATTTTTTTGTGGTAAAATCAACATCATGCCACAAATGCTGTTGTTTGAACTTGACCAAACGAATTGTACTGAAATATTCTTTTAAAGTGCATGTAAACATACTGACTGTGAACACACCTAAACCCAGCTGCTCGGTCTTAACTCGCACCTCGCATCAACTAGGAGCGACACGTTGTATTTTCGAGTGTTACGCAATTTATCTATCTCTCGCATTGTGAAATGCTACTTGAAGCGACAAAATGAGTTAATCAAAACATAGTTGATGTTTAATATACAGGTACCCTGATAGAACATGTACATCACCCAGACATCTATTTGATGTGTTTACATCTGGAAGACGTATTTTTCTTTCAGTAGATGTCTTTGAGATGTTTAGGTTTGTAAATTTTATCTTTTTAAGATGTTTATCAGATGTTAATTAGAATGTGATGCTTTCCAGATGAAATGCTCTTAAACAGAGATCTTGGGGATGTACATGTGCTATCAAGATATGTGAAACAGGATTTTGGACTAATGAGAGGCAGCATAATAACAAATAGAAATGAAGCAACTGACAAAACCTTGATAGCACATATACACTGTCCAGAAATCGGTTTGATGTTTGAAAATTTTCATGTTTGCAATAAATCTACATGAATCTAGTCTTTTTACGCTGTTGCTTTTTACGCAGTTGCTTGAACGTGATAAACACAATGTTTTACCAGCTCTTCGCCAAAGTTTTTTTATTGTATGTGGGACAGATTACGATAAAAACTCTGAAAATATGCGATTTGATGCTTAACTCGCATTACGCAGTTAAAGACACAATTTTTATTCCAACTTTTTTGAATTCCCAATATGAGATTGTTAATCCACAATTTATCCCAAACATAAAAAAGCCCACAAAATTTCAATGAAAACTCAAAAGGAAAGTGTTAAATAAAAAGGATGAAAACATGGAAGAGGCAGAGGGGGGAGTCCACGTACCCCTATCGAAGCATTCAACTCCCCCATAGTCACCTGTTTGGCGCGTTCCATGGCCTGGACCACCTGCTGCTGGTGCTGCAAACGGAGGTTGAAGAGGAAAAATGGCCGTCAACAATAAACAAACAGCAAACAACAAAACAAGGCAGATGGCCACCCTAGTGTGTCTTTGTGTAGTGTACGATTTCTATTCATGGCATAGCGTTTTCTGTAGTGTGTACACTTCTTGCGCACACACAGCAGAATTTTGTATGAATAGACACTTAAAACAGGAGGGGGAAGTTGTTTTTTCTTCAGTCAGGAAAAGCTTTGGGCAAACTGTAAGCGTTTTTGTGGAAGTGGGTTTACAAGAATAACAATAGGTTTCCCAGAGGCATTCAAACGAAAGACAATGTGAGAACGTGAGAGGGAGAGGAAAAAAATGAGTGATTGCATGAGTATGTGTGTGAGAGAGAGATCGAAAAAGAAAGGGAGAGATACTGTGAGTATGTGTGGGCACATGTGAGAGAATTACATCAATCACAGACTGTCTGAGCACAATGTGGCATGTGTGAGTCTCATGATGTGTATCTGTTGGACTAAGTGTGTGTGTTTGTGTGTAGGTCTCATCTCACCTCCTGTGACAGGAATGGAATGAGCTGGGCACAGATCACGTTTAGCCGTTTGGCAATCTCAGTCTGCAGAGTGAGAGAAACAGAGAGGGATACAGAATCAAAAAGAAAGCAAGAGAAATAAAGAGGCATAAATTTCATTTTATGTAACCAACTCAAAAGACAAACACCAAACACTTTTATTAAAAGTTCTGGACAAGAACCGCCAACTTAGACCATAATGGGGCCATCTGATTGACATGTAAAGCGACCAAACTAGTTAATTTTTTACGTAACATTTAGGGGCGAGTACATCTAAAATTGGGGAACAAAGTGCTAGGGCTGAGTATCGATACACATTTTCCAATTTGATTCAATAGCTCCTGATTTGATTTGATACTGATTTCGATACGATATGATTGAATTCTGATTTATTTGGATATATTTCAATTTTTCTTACATATGAAGGCCATTTTCTGCTAATTTGGTTAATCATACTCGGAACTTTCAAACTTGGTACATTATAGAAATAACTATGCAGTTCAATTGCCATTTATAGAGTTGTTCAGGATGTAGTCCAAAAACCCAAAAGAGAATTTGCCATTGTTTCCCTCATATCGTCAAGTAATATTTACCACAGACCTTATTTTACACATAAGTAAAAAAACAAAAACATTAAAAAAAACCCATAGGAAAATCCCGTGGGAACCTCTGGTGAATTAGACTTTGTGGTTTGCCAACAAATTGGAGTCATGGCTGAACAGCTCTATTTAACAGATACAATAACTTAACAACCAAAACTGAAGTCAACTTTAAAGTTGGGGCTGGGTATTGATACAGATTTCCTGACTCGTTTTAATTGAAATTCACAAGCTCTCCATTTTGATGAAGTGAAATCTGAAAATTTACCAGCCAGTGGTTAAATCACAGACGTTTTTAGTCAGATAGCTCAAAATGTTGCGCATAAGCGTTGCACATGCGAATGATTTACTCACATTGTAGAGGGTTTGTACATAGAAATGATATTGTGATCATTCAAATGAAGATCACGATTAATCAGAACATTTATATATTTACCCAGCCCTACAAAGTGGAATAAACTAGGTATGCTTTAGGATATTTTGTTTGTTACCAACTGCCTCAAAAAAATGGTACTGTCTTTCAAATATTCAATGCCATAAACCTTTCAAATTTGCTAAAATCCATCAACTACTGCTTCTGCAGAATCGTCCACTGTAGCAACCTTGAAATCAACTTTTTTTGTAACTGACTGATTAAAAACCTGTGTACCCCGACTCTCGTAAATTACATAGTCATTTTTGCTTACAATATGCACTGAGACGATCAATAAACGGCTTTGATGTTGAGGCTTATTACGTATACACTCACCGAGCACTGTATTAGGAACACCTATACACCTATTTATTAATTCGATTATCTAATCAGCCAATCATGTGGCAGCAGTGCAACACATAAAATCATGCAGATATGGGTCAGGAGCTTCAGTTAATATTCACAATAACCATCAGAATGGGGAAAAAAATTTGATCTCAGTGATTTCAACCACAGCATGATTGTTTGTGCCAGACGAGTATTTCTGTAACTGCTGATCTCCTGGGACTTTCACGCACAACAGACTTTAGGCTTTACTCAGAATGGTGCCAATCACAAAAAACATCCAGTTAGTGCCAGTTCTGCAGACAGAAATGCCTTGTTGATGAGAGAGGTCAAAGGAGAATGGCCAGACTGGTTTGAGCTGACAGAAAGGCTACGGTACCTCAGATAACCACTCTGTACAATTGTAGTGAGCAGAATAGCATCTCAGAATGCACAACATGTTGAATCTTGAGGTGGATGGGCTACAACAGCAGAAGACCGCGTCGGGAACTTTATTAGGGCCATAGTGTTCCTAATAAAGTGCTCAGTGAGTGTAGTTTAAGGCTGTTAATATGTTATCGACCACATCCACACTAATCTGTTTTCATTTGAAAACCTTTTCTTTTTCATTTTTGTAACATCCAGTTTTCCAAAGGGTGTGATAATGGAGAAAGTTTTTCAAACGTACGTTTTTCAGGGGAGGAAAACGGTGTTCAAGTGTGGATGAGAGGCGTAAACGTAGCGAGGTCAATGCGTTTTCAAATAAAAACGTATTAGTGTGGACGTGGCTGTAGTGATGTGATCTTTTGATAAAGGTACAATTCAGCTCTTTTGTCAAAGACATGGTTCCACAACCATAAAACAACAATACTTTTAAAAACATATCCATTGAACCACAACACTGCATGAGTGTAACCTGCTACCTCCCCATACGAACACAACTAGTAAATATTTTAGCCCCCCACATCTGGTTCATGCTAACTGTTGTGCATTGAGGAGAGGGAGTGCCTGAAATATTCATGCCCAGCATCTGCTGCTCTGGTCCATGCGAGAGGAATGCCGCCTCCCCCTGTGAGCTCCCAGTGTTGAGGTCAGCGGTCCTGCCCCATCAAGCTTCTCTAAAGTTTTGAATCTAGGGTTGCCATGCTCAACCAATCTATTTCTGGTCCATTGTAATCTTTTACCAGCCACCCTAACCACAGCTCCTTTGGCTATTAGCATGCATGCAATCCTCCATGGTTGTTTATTTCACCGGCAGGTACGGACTAACACTGGTACGCATATACGAGTCCCATTTGTGCCGTGGTCGCACGCCATAAAATTTCCCTTAAGTGAGTTACTGTCTGTGTGAAGACGCCCGCCATCCCTCCCCCTGCACCTCCTCTCCTACATCCATCCATCATTGCCCTCTCCCAGATGCAGAAAGAGGAAGGGGGCAAGGGGCTACATTAGAGATGGGAATTTGTGGAGCATGTCAAAAAGAGGTGCAATTGAAACAGAGGAAGAGAACAGATGCTCAGAGAGCACTGACCTAATTTAAACTGACCTGACATCTGCATGAGAGACAGAGAGAAAGACTGTGAGAGGAAGGTCGAGAAATGCAGATGCAGTATAAGACACAATTGATGAGGAAGAAGAGCGAGAAAGTCACGGCGAACTACTTTTAGATGATTGTGTGTATGTGTGTGTGAGCAGGAGTTTGTGCCGCAGACACGTTATTTGTTGATCTAATTCGTTTGTTTGCAGATTAATTTTAAAACAAGTGCCACGGGCCAGACCTAAGAGGATTGCAACATAACAGTATAAAAGCATGTTAAAATAAAACAAGATCACTGCATAATTTAATCTAAATTTAGAACTCCACAAAATGATACAAAAGATAAAGGGACTAATAAAAGGACATATTACAGCAAAACACTGAACATGAATTTTTAAACTGACAGCTCACCAGGGTCGGATTGGGAGACTAAATATCTTGCGGCCCACTGGAGATTTTATCGTAGATAATCTATATTTTATTATTCTACAATTATTTCATTATGTATGTTTTATTACTATTATTATTATTAAAAGTTTGCCGCAAAGCTCATTTGCATTTGAAAATACTGATTGGCGAATTTGCAGCAAAATTGCGACAAGTTAGCCAGAACTCTCGATTTTTGTAAGGGTAGGCATAACTGGTATAAGATTTAGCAATGAAGATTCATGTTCATCGAAAGATATTGGTTTCTAATGGTGGCAAACAGCAATCTTACCTGTTTGTGCATCTCTATGTTTAGGCCATAGGACATTTCATAGTACTGAAAAAGAAAAAAGAGAGAGAGATCATTAGATATACAGAAACTACCAATTAATGCATCAAGTAATTAGTTGAATTATTTATGTTATTAGCCAGGGAATTTGTTGCCGCAAATGGCCCCTCAGTGCTAGTAGGATCAGGCTGGGGTTTGAAAAGCTAGTTTTCATCCAACACCAAAGGGCATCTTGGATCAAGAGCTCAATACTTAAAGGGATAGTTCACCGAAAATGAAAATTCTGCCGTCATTTACTCACATGCATGACATTCCAAACCTGTATGGCTTTCTTTCTTCTGTGTAATACAAAAGGAAATGTTAGAAGTACCATAGCAGTAATCCATATGACTTATTCCAAGTTTTTTTAAGCTTATCGGTATTGTTGTGTGAGCAAAGGACTGAAGTGAATGTTGTTAATCACCAATAATCTATTCATCTGCACCATATTGAATATGTGCATATTCAAATTTGGTACCATTGCCATCACAAATGGCATGCCAAGTCCTTACAAAGCATATTTGCATATACATGAACGTGAAATATTTGAGAGCTACAGTGGAAGTGAAGATTAATGGTGATTAACTACATATACTTCAGTCCTTTCCTCACACAACAATACCAAAAGGCTTTAAAAAAAAAAAAAAAAAATTGGAATATAGCACACAAGTTGTACAGAACAACCTATGGTGCTTTTTTCAGGTTTGGAGTTCAACAGCCCCTGGTCACCATTCACTTTCATTTTATGCAAAAGTGCAGTGTAAACATTCTCCTTTTGTATTCCAGAGAGGAAAGAAAATCATACAGATGATTGGCACAACACGAGTGTGAGCTTTTTGAATGAACTACTGTTTTAAACCAGTCTGGTCAGCTGGATGCCAATTATTGATCTGACAGAGCTGGAAAAAGTACGTAATTTCAATGGATAGAGAGAAGTAAAAATGAGAGGATAGGCAGATAGAAGAGTAAAACATATAGAAAGAGACAAAGAGATAGAAAGACCCTGGCACTAAAAGAAGTCATCCTGACAGCTGCCTGTTGTATTCACTCGCCTTGCCAAGAGCTCACAGTGTTGCTAGGCAACTCACACACTAAAAAAATTATGAGCCAAGAAGAAAAAGAGAGAGAGAGAAAAAACAGACAGAGAAAAGGGGGTTAAGCCGTCTGCCAAGAGCAAATAGCACGCTAGGCACACATAGCTGCCATTTCTGTGGGCACTAAGGCACATGATAGCAACTCTGTGATGAAAGAGCCACGTTTGAAGGACATCTGATTAAGCAGAGAAGGGAGATGTCTAGTGTTTGGATGTGTGTTGGATCTGCTGCAAAACACAGTTGATGTGTGTGCGTGTTTGTCTTACCATGACATAATGTCTCTGTATTTCCGTCTTCTCTGTGGCCAGCTTTTCACACTCCAACTTCAGACTGCAAAGGAGAGAGTGAGAGAGAGGTTTTATTGGATTTTTTGGAAGAGAGATTTTGTTGTTTGCTATGGTGTTCCTCAAACATGCTGTATCAAGTTTTATTTGTCTGAAGCCAATTTTAATGAAGGTGAAAAAAAAAACCTTTCGTTAAAATAATTAGAGGTGAATGAAGTTGTTCAAAAATTGTATTAGATGCTCCATAGCAAACATTAAAACATAATATGTATTGCCTCCACTCTGCCTTTGACAAACTGCCATCCCTGCAAAATGATGTGAAGACAGATATATAAAGACAGATTGACATATATAGAAAGGGACAGAAATAAATGTGGAAAGACAGACAGAAATACAGAAAGAGATGTAGAAAGAAAGATAGACAGAGAGACAGATATGTTGAAAGACAGACAAAGAAAGAAAATGTAGAAAGAAATGAAAAAATTTAGAAAGAAAAAAAATGTAGAAAGATAGACAGATAGACGGACAGACAGACAAACAGAAAGATATGTAGAAAGACAGTCAGAAAGAATGAGACAGAAATACAGACAGAAAGAAATGTTGAAAGATAAATAGAAAGACAGACAAAGATACAGTTGTGCTCAAAAGTTTGCATACCCTGGCAGAAATTGTGAAATTTTGGCATCGATTTTGAAAATATGACTGATCATGCAAAAAAACTGTCTTTTATTTAAGGATAGTGATCATATGAAGCCATTTATCATCACATAGTTGTTTGGCTCCTTTTTAAATCATAATGATAACAGAAATCACCCAAATGGCCCTGATCAAAAGTTTACATACCCTTGAATGTTTGGCCTTGTTACAGACACACAAGGTGACACACACAGGTTTAAATGGCAATTAAAGGTACATTTCCCACACCTGTGGCTTTTTAAATTGCAATTAGTGTCTGTGTATAAATAGTCAATGAGTTGGTTAGCTCTCACGTGGTTGCACTGAGCAGGCTAGATACTGAGCCATGGAGAGCAGAAAAGAACTGTCAAAAGATCTGCGTAACAAGGTAATGGAACTTTATAAATATGGAAAAGGATATAAAAAGATATCCAAAGCCTTGAAAATGCCAGTCAGTGCTGTTCAATCACTTATTAAAAAGTGGAAAATTCGGGGATCTCTTGATACCAAGCCAAGGTCAGGTAGACCAAGAAAGATTTCGGTCACAACTGCCAGAAGAATTGTTCGGGATACAAAGAAAAACCCACAGGTAACCTCAGGAGAAATACAGCCTGCTCTGGAAAAAGACGGTGTGGTTGTTTTAAGGAGCACAATACTACGATACTTGAACAAAAATGAGCTGCATGGTTGAGTTGCCAGAAAGAGGCCTTTACTGCGCCAATGCCACAAAAAAGCCCGGTTACAATATGCCCGATAACACCTTGACACGCCTCACAGCTTCTGGCACACTGTAATTTGGAGTGACGAGACCAAAAGAGCTTTATGGTCACAACCATAAGCGCTATGTTTGGAGAGGGGTCAACAAAGCCTATAGTGAAAAGAATACCATCCCCACTGTGAAGCATGGTGGTGGCTCACTGATGTTTTGGTGGTGTGTGAGCTCTAAAGGCACTGGGAATCTTGTGAAAATTGATGGCAAGATGAAAGCAGCATGTTATCAGAAAATACTGAAAGACAATTTGCATTCTTCTGCACGAAAGCTGCGCATGGGACGTTCTTGGACTTTCCAGCATGACAATGACCCTAAGCACAAGGCCAAGTTGACCCTCCAGTGGTTACAGCAGAAAAAGGTGAAGGTTCTGGAGTGGCCATCACAGTCTCCTGAACTTAATATCATAGAGCCACTCTGGGGAGATCTCAAATGTGCGGTTCATGCAAGACGACCAAAGACTTTGCATGACCTGGAGGCATTTTGCCAAGACGAATGGGCAGCTATACCACCTGCAAGAATTTGGGGCCTCATAGACAACTATTACAAAAGACTGCACGCTGTCATTGATGCTAAAGGAGGCAATACACAGTATTAAGAACTAAGGGTATGCAGACTTTTGAACAGGGGTCATTTCATTGTTTCAAATTCTTTGTTGCCATGTTTTGTTTTATGATTGTGCCATTCTGTTATAACCTACAGTTGAATATGAATCCCATAAGAAATAAAAGAAATGTGTTTTGCCTGCTCACTCATGTTTTCTTTAAAAATGGTACATATATTACCAATTCTCCAAGGGTATGCAAACTTTTGAGCACAAATGTATGAAGAAAGACAGAAAGAAAGACAGACAGAAAGAAATGTAGAAAGATAGAAAGACAGACACTAATATATGTAGAAAGACAGACAGAAAGAAATGTAGATAGATAGACAGAAAGATATGTAGATAGACAGACAGAAAGAAACAGATTGACAATGATATGTAAAAAGATAGATAGAAAGACAGAGAAAGATATGTAGAAAGATAGACAGAAAGAATGAAGAAAGAGACGCAGAAAGACAGACAGACAAAGAAACAGAAAAGACAGGAAGGAAAAAAGAAACAAAGATATGTAGAAAGACAGACAGAAAGAAAGAAAGAGACAGAAAGACAGACAGAACGAAATGTAGAAAGATAAATAGAAAGACAGACAGAAAGATATGTAGAAAGATAGAAAGACAGACAGAAAGAAATGTAGAAAGATAGAAAGACAGACAATAATATATGTAGAAAGACAGACAGAAAGAAATGTAGAAAGACAGACAGACAGAAAGCTGTAGATAGACAGAAAGATAAGAAATAGAAAGACATTCAGAATGAAACAGATTGACAAAGATATGTAGAAATAGACAGACAGACAGAAAGATATGTAGAAAGATAGACAGAAAGAATGAAGATAGATATGTAGAAAGACAGAAAGAGAGAAAGACAGACAGAAAGACAAAGAAACAGAAAAGATAGGAAGGAAAAAAAGACAAAGAGAAAGATATGCAGAAAGAAACAGATTGACAAAGATTTGCTGAAAGACACAAAGATACGTAGAAAAATAGACAAAGAAATGTAGAAAGATCCATTGTTTATTTCGATTAGCCTCAATAAGAAGTGGCTTGCTTGTGGAAACACAGCTGTTTAGTCCCAATCCTGTAAGTTCTCGTCGCATTGTGCATGTGGAAATGCTCTTACTTTCACTATTAAACATAGCCACGAGTTCTAATGGCAGTGTTTTACAATGTGACCAAGCATTTTAGTGATCTCCGATAACCAGGGGTTAAACTGGGGCAGAATAGCGTTCCGGCACTATCTAGGTCGGAGGAGGGAAAAAAAAACAAAATAGAACGTGATTTGACCACTCATCTTTTGCTTAGTTTTACTTGTAGCCTGAACCATATTTAAGAGCCAATCATGTTTCAGCTTTGTTAGAGGGCGTCCCGGGAGAAAGCTCAGTGTGAAACGCGAGCATCAATGAATGCACAAACTCACAAATTTAAAATCTACTCAGTTAATTTTAACCACGCTAGCAAGGTGAATTAACTGTCCACCTAACCAAACTTTTTATAATAAATGCGATAATCTTATGTACGATTTACCCCCTAAAAATCTCCAAGTTTTTTTTACAAATTATGTTCAAATGGAGCTAGCTGGCTAGTTGGTTTGCATGGCGTAATATTAGCTTGTGTCTTGGTGATTAAGTCCATTGCTGTAGCCTACGTAAGCTAGTGAATTTAATTCAGACAGTTGAACAGAACATTTTAATAATAAATATGATATCCAATCTTTAACTTGCAAACAATGTAAATACCACACTAGCTAATTCAGACCAACTAACTGATCATTCCAACTTACTGTATCTTACACAGATGGACAGATAAAGAGCCAAGCGGAATTTGTTGACTGATTATTTTCAAGGGTATTTCACTGTGATTTTTACTATACAACAACAGTGTACACCAATTAAATAAATTAATAAAAACCAAGAATGTAAAAATATGTTTAAGAAATATATCAAATATACAGTATAGGCCTGTACTGCAATTATTTTTATTTTTTTTTACTGTAGTTCTGTTTAATATCTAATATAAACTTTGCATTTGCTTTTAGAATGAACAGCTGCTCAAAATCAAAGATAAGTAAGGGTCAGGGCAGTGCCACAGGTCAGAGCAGCAGCAGCAGTTCTTCAGCCCAGAACAGCTTCAGTGCCACAGGTCAGAGCAGCTGCGCCACAGCCCAGAACAGCAGCAGTGCCACAGGTCAGATAAGCCGTGCCATAGCCCAGAACAGCAACAATGCCACAGGTCAGAGCAGCAGTGCCACAGCCCAGAACAGCAACAGTGCCACAGGTCACAGCAGCAGTGCCACAGCCCAGAACAGTAGCAGCAATAGTGCCACAGTCCAGAACAGTAGCCAAAGCCACAGAGAATGATTTGCCCGGTTGTTGGAGCATTTCTCAATATTATTACTTTAAGAAAACGTATCCTGAAAAGACAGTCTGCTGATTATTTGGCATGTAGAGAAAGGAGTTACTCTGTCTAAAGCTCTTCCTATGCGCTGCTCTGGGAGCTGTTTTGAGGTAAGCTGCTGACCCTCTGCCTCCGTTTTAGGTCAAGAGTTCCCTCACCTTCCAAATTCCAATTTAACCCCTGCCGAAAACGATCATTCAAGATTTTTTTCTGACCACATTTCTTCCACAAAGCTGATGGTTCACCACTATCCTTCAAGGTTTTAATAATGCACTGGACAGTTCTAAACCCAATTCCAGTGATTTCAGCAATCACCTTAGTTGTTTTCTTTTCTCGATGCAGGACAATAATTTACCCACAGTAACATCTTTTCCACAACCACGGGATACGTCTTCCAACATGGTTGTATAAAAAATTAGAAGCAACACACTTCATCAGTTAAGGTTAAAAGAACTGTTGCCAGCTGAAACAATCACTGCAATAATGATCCAATCATAGGCTCTTAAGTATCTGCTTATTTAAATCCAAACAGCAACTTTTTTGACAGACCGAAAGATATGTAGAAAGCTAGACAGATAGAAAGACAGACAGAAAGATAGACAAAGAAGAAACAGATATATAGTAAGAAGGATACACAAACCAAGACTGCATCCATCCCTTTACACTACGATCAGTTCTCTATAGTTTAAAGAGCACACACACACACACACACACACACACACACACCTCCTGGCTGTATTTCAGCTCTTCCGATACACTGACTTGATTGCAGGCGTCAGATTTATGTGAGCGCGCAGGAGGCCTGGGAAAATTAGAATATGATTAATACTGCAACATTACGGCACCGCAACAGGTAATAACAGCACATCCGCTCTCCTTCACTGACTGCGCACAACCGTCGATAATTGACTCATTTATCACTACGAGTGAGGAAGACCACAGAGGGGCGAAAAAAAGATGATGGGCACGGGGTGTTGCAGGAAGTGAGAGAGGGAGCTGAGGAGGATTAAATTCATTCCCCGGGTAGAATTTATTATGCTGGAATTGCCTCACTGCAAAAGTCACCCCCGTTGCAGGATTTCCGAGAACTGACAAATCTATCTGTGTGCATTTCGCTGAGACTGTTGCTGATTAATTTATTTATTTCTCTTCGTGCCTGAATGCGTTGGCCTCAATTATGTGATGTGGTGTGATGCGGTGTGCAGCCTTGTGCAAAATCTTTTGAGGAAATTTGTAGAAAACATTGCGACAGCTTCAAAAATTGTTTTGTTCATTGGATAAAGATGCAGAGTTTTCTGGCTACGTTTACATGATACATAATTTAAATTCTCTTAAATCTCCCACACAGCAAAGGGCACAGAGTTCAGTGTGCTAAGAGGCTGGAGTGGATTTACAAAAGGTAAATCAAGGCTAATGTGGAATTAAACTTCAAAATGTAAAATCCATAAAATTCAAGCATGACCTCAGTTACATGCAATGAACACCAGTGACTGGAAGGTTCTTTAAGTCCAAATAACCACTTATTTGTACCACATATTTTTGTAGTCCTCACAAAACTTCACCATGTTAACCATTGTTACCACCCTGTCAACAACAAAAGATCTCACCTCAATCTGGGTGGCGGAGGACAAGTCTCAGTTGCCTCAGCTTCCGTGACAGTCAATCCACACATCTTATCACGTGGCTCGTTGTGCATGATACCGCGGAGACTTCCAGCATGTGGAGGCTCATGCTACTCTCCACAATCTACGCACAACTTTCCACGCGCCCCACTGAGAGCGAGAACCTTTCGAATTCGCGACTCCAGTGGTGGTAGTCAGCGTCAATACTCGCTGAGCTACCCAGACCCCCAACAACAAAAGATCTTAAAAAGACGACAATCCTGAAAGCTTCTTAAGGGCCGTTCTAACCGAATGCGCTTTTGCACCCATCTTGTAGTTGTTTTTAAATGTAAACATGCACCAGACTGATGTCTTTGACCATTGCGACTTGACCATTCATATCTTTGACTTTTGACATTTCTAACTGCATTTTTCAGCATCTAGTGCACAAGCAACACATTTGTAAGATGTAGTCAAGTTAAAATACTGTAAATTCAACTTTTAAAAGATGCATCTCAGGGGGGGCCTGGGTAGCTCAGCGAGTATTAATGCTGACTACCACCCCTGGAGGTTCGAATCCAAGGTGTGCTGAGTGACTCCAGCCAGGTCCTCTAAGCAAACCAATTGGCCCGGTTGCTAGGGAGGGTAGAGTCTCACGGGGTAACCTCCTCGTGTTCACAATTAGTGGATCTCACTCTCAATGGGGTGCGTGGTTAGTTGTGCTTGGATATTGGAGAGTAGAATGAGCCTCCACATGCGGAGTCTCCACGGTGTCATGCACGACGAGCCACGTGATAAGATACATGGATTGACGACCTCAGAAGCGGAGGCAATGCGCCACCACGAGGACCTACTCTGGTCAGCGTTTGCATACTTGCGTAAAGCATGTTTCTAGTTTAACACAGTCAGTAGGAGACATTTTAATAATTTGCTAAGGCAAGCATAACTATTATTATTATTGAGACGTGTGCTATTACTTTAAGCAATCTGATGTACTGATGACTAGTGGACAATAAAACCATTTTCAAAAAACGTCAAATTTATAATTCTTTATCATTTTACAGTAGTAGGAATACATGTACCCTTACAAAAAAAGCACTGTGTTGGTATTATGGTACACTGGATGGCATCAGATGGTAATACTATGGAACTAAATGATTACAATATTATAAACCATGATATTTACAGGGTCCTTTAGGATAACAAATAATATCATGGTTTACCATGGTACCTTTAGGAGCTTTTTTTAGTGTAGTTACAATTGTATTTTGGCAGAAACTACGATTACCATAATACATTTTAAATTTCCTCACTCAAATGCATCTTTGTATAGGTCTCTTTAAGCATGTATACTGGTGCAGTATGGCCACATATGTGTTGCCAGCTGCCTAGAAAGCACAGTGAATAAATGTGAGAAGGAAGTGAGAGAGATGCATTAAGCATTTGACATCACAATAATTGCCTGTAATGACTATAGCTCAATAAACTGCAGAGAGCATTAGAAAGAGAGATGAGAGGAAAGGAAAAAAAAAAAAAAAGATGCTCCTTCCTTTGACAGTCAATAAGATGATCATCGGAACAGGCAACTGATTCTGCATGACAGTTCTGTCAGCAAAGCACCATTACTTCAATATGTACACACTGACTAACTGCACTTTTAATCATCTTACACATTGAATTCATAACGACGACTCAAAGGGACGCGTCTGAATGAAAAATTTGACTAAAAAGCAAATATCCACCCTGACGGTGAGGAGCATCAGTCCAATTAGCAGAAGCAAGGACACTAGACTGATCTTCATTTGCCATGCCTGTGCCTCATTAGTAAAAGCCCTTGTGTACTCCATGTTCTCCTAGTGCTTTTTCATCTTTCTGCTGAATGTGTATACACACACACACACACACACACACACACACACACACACACACACACACACACACACACACACACACACAGTGATTAGTTAGCGAAATAGTCCATCTCAGAGCTAAATTAAACCCCATTACTGTCTGAGAAAGGATTGATGAAGACTTTGCCTTCACAGCAAATTTGCATTTGTGGCAAATTTGCTATGTTCGGAATAGAATACTGGAATTAAATAATGCGCAGTATACTCTTTAAAGTGCTTACTATTTTTGTAAAAATATGTAAAATAGTATGCAATATGTGACAAATGAGGTTTCAAATTGTAGAATGCTACATTGTCGTCAAGTAAACCCTCATGACTGTATAATATGTTTTGACATTTTTATTAAAAGGCACATCCAAAGCAACCGAAAATCACAGGATTTAATGACTACAGACCTGTCGCCCTGATGTCTGTGGTCATGAAGTCATTTGAGAGACTGGTGTTGGCCCACCTGAAGGACATTACTGGACCCTTTCTAGATCCCCTTCAATTTGCTTATCAAGCAAACAGGTCTGTGGATGATGCAGTCAACATGGGATTGCATCATATCCTGCAACATCTGGACAGACCAGGGACATATGCAAGGATCCTTTTTGTGGACTTCAGTTCGGCTTTCAACACCATCATCCCAGCTATTCTCCGGACTAAATTACACCAACTCTCTGTTCCCACGTCTATCTGTCTGTGGATTACCAGCTTTCTGACAGACAGGCAACAGCTTGCGAGACAGGGGAAACTCACTTCCAGCACCTGTACAATCAGCAAGGATTTTAGTGAATGCAAAGCGCTCCGGTTTCACTTTCATTTAATGACCATGTAATGGTAAATGTTATCAGGGTTCCCACTCTTTTCAAGGTGCAATTTTCCAGGACATTTAATGCGCCCAACAAGTGTTATATTTAAATCAACAACATGTGTCCATTTAAATCGAGCTTTTATTTTGGTGTTTATTTCATTTTGAAGGTAGTTTCTCACCTCCATTAAGCAGCCTGCTCCATGGCCCAGTGTGATTATTAATCCCTGTAAAGCTGTGATTCAATTAAATAAATACAAAGTCTGTATGTGCTGCACACTTCAGAGCGCTCTATGTCTCTGTCATCTCACACACACAAGAGTGCGCATGACGATCATGATGAGGTGTTTTCAGTGTATGAGCGGCCGGCTCTACACATTCATTTTGAAGCACGCATCACTTGCAGATTATTTATTTATTCAATTAAATCAGAGACTTTTTTGTACTTGTCGAGTACTTGAAGGGCGATTACATGTTCATAACTGTATATATATAATAACGTCTGACAAACGTCTATGGCTGCTGCATTGTGCCTTGTACCAGTGTATCGTCTATTCATTATTATAGGCTATTATAAAATAATATGTTACAAAATGTACAAAAGATTCCAAATATAATGCATCATATTTTATCATTATGTGAAGATTTACTGTCCAACTCTGAAAGAATATGCCCAACGCACGTCTTCAGGTTACCATAGTAATCTTAGTAAGCATGCACCAGTTTTTTTAGTGACTGTCTGAACCGTCTATTTTCAAATAACAGGAGACGCCATAACCATTGCATTTTTAATATGCGTGTTAAATTGAAGTTCAGTTTGAAGACGCTGTATTGTGTTCCATTTAGCTGCGCTCTCTGTCTAACTGTTTGAAACACTCACCTGCTGTATATGCATTGCTTCAGCGCGTTGAGTCCACTGCCACACGCGCCTGGTGCGTGCGTGTGTGTGTGTGTGTCCCCAAATGTTCGCTCTTGTGAGGAAAGCCACGATGCTCTGTATTGTTGTTGCTGTGATTCATGAAGCATTCCATTCAACTCGGAGAGTCTGAATTTCCACCTTTCAACAGGAAAGTGCAACGGAATGACACTTTATATTGGACATCTAACTTGGAAACTCGTGCAGAAATCTTCAACTCCCATTTTGTCAAGATGCAGGTGTGTGACTTCACGCAGGGCAGGGAGGTTTATGGTCAGTGACAAACATTTACTTTTATTAAATAATATCTATTAACGAGTCAAAGTTCTTACATGAAATGATGTGTTTAGCAAACGTTTTGCAGAGACAGGTGCTCAAAACACAGTTAATTACACTCTATTTTGATTATCGTAACAGTAGCATTGCAGTGTTTTTTTTTTTTTTTTGACCCAATTTGGAATGCCCAATTCCCAGTGCTCTTTTTAAGTCCTCGTGGTCGCGTAGTGATTCGCCTCAATCCAGGTGGCGGAGGATGAATCCCAGTTGCCTCCGCATCTGAGACCATCAACCCGCACATCTTATCACGTTGCTTGTTGAGCACGTTGCCACGGAGACATAGCACGTGTAGAGGCTTCACGCCATCCACCACGGCATCCGTGCTCAACTCACCACGTGCCCCACTGAGAACGAACCACATTATAGCGACCACGAGGAGGTTACCCCATGTGACTGTACCCTCCCTAGCAACCGGGCCAATTTGGTTGCTTAGGAGACCTGGCTGGAGTCACGCAGCATGCCCTGGGATTCGAACTAGCGAACTCCAGGAGTGGTAGCCAGCATCTTTTACCACTGAGCTACCCAGGCCCCCCCAGCATTGCAGTTTTGTATCAGTTTGGTTGCTATGAGACGTTTCTGACAATCAATTTACCTCTCAAAACCACAATGTAATCAATCTCAAAATTAAAAATAAGCTCCCTCTTTGTTTGTGTGTTTATGTGTCAGGTAATTGTCACTGGATTTCAAATTAAGTGAAAAGTCACATCATGCGTGATCACTATTGATCATCGTTTTCATGATTGATCATTGCTGCCATGTCTGAGTACCCGAGTACTCGTGCCCATCCCTACTGTCAACATTGTCTAAAGTTTATAATTCATGCAAACTCATGAGGGGCGAAAAAGGTGAGACAATCACTGATCCACAAACATATTTTCTTTTCTTTTTTTTTCTTTTTTTTAAGAATAAGCTAAAAGCACCAAGTTAAACTACTTGAAGGATTCAAGTATAGAAAAGTATCTGCAATTGTGCAGAATTAGCTGCAAAAGTATCTTATGGAAGCAGTAAGGGTGTACTTAGTTTTTCACAAAGTTTCTCCATTTTGGCTTTATTTTTGTTAAATAAATCATTACACAGTGTAATATGTCATGTGTTGTTGTTCATCTGAGGTTGTATTTATCTAATTTTAGACCTGCTAAGGACCAGATGATTTTTATTATGTCCTGATACGTAAAACCATAGAATTCAAGGAGGGTGTACTTTCTTTTTCCCATGACTGTATGTGAAAGCCCCTCAACATGTATAAACATCAGTTACTTTTACACATTAATAACTCTTCCGCCCTTTTCTCTCTGTGATGGACAAGGTCGACTCACGTGCCAATGCTGAAGTAAATGAGCAACATGCCCCTCTCATTCTGTCGGTCGGTACATGTACCAGGTCATTCAGTTTGTTTATGAATGAAAAGTTTCACGAATGCTGCTTCTCACTGTGCACGTGCTGCTGTAACCAAGCATGCGACTGGCTGTAGCTGTAACCATTGGACCGCGATTGCAAAGCACACGATTGGATGCAGCTGAAATAAATCACGAGGGTGTAAGTGACCTTAACCGTTGACGTTGTTTCACAATGTGAAGCTGCAGGCAGTGACAAAATGATACAAATGTGTATTTCAGAATCAGAATGAGCTTTATTGCCAAGTATGCTTACACATACAATGAATTTGTCATGGTGACAGGAGCTTCCAGTACACAACAATAAGACTTTTAAAAAAAATAATTAAAAATTTAATAGAAATTGAATAAATATTGAAAAGAAAGTATATACAGAACACACAATAGACATATATATATATATATATATATATATATATATATATATATATATATATATATATATATATATATATATACACACATACATATACAGGTGCATCTCAATAAATTAGAATGTCATGGAAAAGTTCATTTATTTCAGTAATTCAACTCAAATTGTGAAACTCGTGTATTAAATAAATTCAATGCACACAGACTGAAGTAGTTTAAGTCTTTGGTTCTTTTAATTGTGATGATTTTGGCTCACATTTAACAAAAACCCACCAATTCACTATCTCAAAAAATTAGAATATGGTGACATGCCAATCAGATAATCAACTCAAAACACCTGCAAAGGTTTCCCAAGCCTTCAAAATGGTCTCTCAGTTTGGTTCACTAGGCTACACAATCATGGGGAAGACTGCTGATCTGACAGTTGTCCAGAAGACAATCATTGACACCCTTCAAGGAGGGTAAGCCACAAACATTCAAGCTGGCTGTTCACAGAGTGCTGTATCCAAGCATGTTAACAGAAAGTTGAGTGGAAGGAAAAAGTGTGGAAGAAAAAGATGCACAACCAACCGAGAGAACCGCAGCCTTATGAGGATTGTCAAGCAAAATCAATTCAAGAATTTGGGTGAACTTCACAAGGAATGGACTGAGGCTGGGGTCAAGGCATCAAGAGCCACCACACACAGACGTGTCAAGGAATTTGGCTACAGTTGTCATATTCCTCTTGTTAAGCCACTCCTGAACCACAGACAACGTCAGAGGCGTCTTACCTGGGCTAAGGAGAAGAAGAACTGGACTGTTGCCCAGTGGTCCAAAGTCCTCTTTTCAGATGAGAGCAAGTTTTGTATTTCATTTGGAAACCAAGGTCCTAGAGTCTGGAGGAAGGGTGGAGAAGCTCATAGCCCAAGTTGCTTGAAGTCCAGTGTTAAGTTTCCACAGTCTGTGATGATTTGGGGTGCAATGTCATCTGCTGGTGTTGGCCCATTGTGTTTTTTGAAAACCAAAGTCACTGCACCCGTTTACCAAGACATTTGAGCACTTCATGCTTCCTTCTGCTGTCCAGCTTTTTAAAGATGCTGATTTCATTTTCCAGCAGGATTTGGCACCTGCCCACACTGCCAAAAGCACCAAAAGTTGGTTAAATGACCATGGTGTTGGTGTGCTTGACCGGCCAGCAAACTCACCAGACCTGAACCCCATAGAGAATCTATGGGGTCTTGTCAAGAGGAAAATGAGAAACAAGAGACCAAAAAATGCAGATGAGCTGAAGGCCACTGTCAAAGAAACCTGGGCTTCCATACCACCTCAGCAGTGCCACAAACTGATCACCTCCATGCCACGCCGAACTGAGGCAGTAATTAAAGCAAAAGGAGCCCCTACCAAGTATTGAGTACATATACAGTAAATGAACATACTTTCCAGAAGGCCAACAATTCACTAAAAATGTTTTTTTATTGGTCTTATGATGTATTCTAATTTTTTGAGATAGTGAATTGGTGGGTTTTTGTTAAATGTGAGCCAAAATCATCACAATTAAAAGAACCAAAGACTTAACATACTTCAGTCTGTGTGCATTTAATTGATTTAATACACGAGTTTCACAATTTGAGTTGAATTACTGAAATAAATGAACTTTTCCACGACATTCTAATTTATTGAGATGCACCTGTATATATACACATACACACAGTTGTGCTCAGTTGTTGCATACCCTGGCAGAAATTGTGGCACTGATTTTGAAAATATGACTGAATATCCACTATTTAAGGATAGTGATCATATGAAGCCATTTATCATCACATAGTTGTTTGGCTCCTTTTTAAATCATAATGATAACAGAAATCACCCAAATGGCCCTGATCAAAAGTTTACATACCCTTGAATGTTTGGCCTTGTTACAGACACACAAGGTGACACACATAGGTTTAAATGGCAATTAAAGGTTAATTTCCCACACCTGTGGCTTTTTAAATTGCAATTAGTGTCTGTGTATAAATAGTCAATGAGTTGGTTAGCTCTCACATGGATGCACTGATCAGGCTAGATACTGAACCATGGGGAGCAGAAAAGAACTGTCAAAAGACCTGCGTAACAAGGTAATGGAACTTTATAAAGATGGTAAAGGATATAAAAAGATATCCAAAGCCTTGAAAATGTCAGCCAGTACTGTTAAATCACTTATTAAAAAGTGGAAAATTTGGGGATCTCTTGATACCAAGCCAAGGTCAGATAGACCAAGAAAGATTTCAGCCACAACTGCCAGAAGAATTGTTCGGGATACAAAGAAAAACCCACAGGTAACCTCAGGAGAAATACAGCCTGCTCTGGAAAAACACGGTGTGGTTGTTTCAAGGAGCACAATACGATGATACTTGAACAAAAATGAGCTGCATGGTCGAGTTGCCAGAAAGAAGCCTTTACTGTGCCAATGCCACAAATGACAACACCTTGACATGCCTCACAGCTTCTGGCACACTGTAATTTGGAGTGATGAGACCAAAATAGAGCTTTATGGTCACAACCATAAGCGCTATGTTTGGAGAGGGGTCAACAAGGCCTATAGTGAAAAGAATACCATCCCCACTGTGAAGCATGGTGGTGGCTCACTGATGTTTTGGGGGTGTGTGAGCTCTAAAGGCACAGGGAATCTTGTGATAAAAGATGGCAAGATGAATGCAGCATGTTATCAGAAAATACTGGCAGACAATTTGCATTCTTCTGCACGAAAGCTGCACATGGGACGCTCTTGGACTTTCCAGCACGACAATGACCCTAAGCACAAGGCCAAGTTGACCCTCCAGTGGTTACAGCAGAAAAAGGTGAAGGATCTGGAGTGGCCATCACAGTCTCCTGACCTTAATATCATAGAGCCACTCTGGGGAGATCTCAGACGTGCGGTTCATGCAAGACGATCAAAGACTTTGCATGACCTGGAGGCATTTTGCCAAGACGAATGGGCAGCTATACCACCTGCAAGAAGTTGGGGCCTCATAGACAACTATTACAAAAGACTGCACGCTGTCATTGATGCTAAAGGGGGCAATACACAGTATTAAGAACTAAGGGTATGCAGACTTTTGAACAGGGGTCATTTCATTTTTTTCTTTGTTGCCATGTTTTGTTTTAAGATTGTGCCATTCTGTTATAACCTACAGTTGAATATGAATCCCATAAGAAATAAAAGAAATGTGTTTTGCCTGCTCACTCATGTTTTCTTTAAAAATGGTACATATATTACCAATTCTCCAAGGGTATGCAAACTTTTGAGCACAACTGTACATACATACATACATGCATATATATATAATATATATATATATATACACACACACATACACACTCACACATACATACACACATATACACATACACACGTAGTGCAAATCTAAACACAAATCAGTTATATACAGTGCAATGTAATGTAATGGCAGAAGAGGTAGGATGTGTTGGATAAATATAAAAAGACTAAGCTGCGTATTGCACATTAATTACTGCTCAATGGGGCAGTTTTAACTGTTCATGAGAAGGATAGCCTGAGGGAAAAAAACGGTTCCTGTGCCTGACGGTTCTGGTGCTCAGAGCTCTGAAGCGTCGGCCAGAAGGCAACAGTTCAAAAAGGTAGTGGGCTGAGTGAGTGGGTTCCAGAGTGATTTTTCCAGCCTTTTTCCTCACTCTGGAAGTGTATAGTTCTTGAAGGGAGGGCAGGGGGCAACCAATAATTCTCTCAGCAGTCTGAACTGTCCTTTGTAGTCTTCTGATATCTGATTTCGTAGCTGAACCAAAACCGGACAGATATTGAAGTGCAGACGACAGACTCAATGACTGCTGAGAAGAACTGTATCAGCAGCGACTGTGGCAGGTTGAACTTCCTCAACTGGCAAAGGAAGTACAACCTCTGCTGGGCCTTTTTCACAGTGGAGTCAATGTGGGTCTCCCACTTCAGGTCCTGTGAGATGGTAGTGCCCAGGAACCTGAATGACTCCACTGCTGCCACAGTGCTGTTTAGAATGGTGAGGGGGGACAGTGTTGGGGGGGTTCCTCCTAAAGTCCACACTCATCTCCACCGTTTTGAGCGTGTTCAGCTCAAGGTTGTTTTGACTGCACCAGACAGCCAGCTGTTTAACCTCCCTTCTGTATGCAGACTCATCGTCATCTCGGATGAGGCCGATGACAGTGGTGTCATCTGCAAACTTCAGGAGCTTGGCAGAGGGATCCTTGGCGATGCAGTCATTGGTGTAGAGGGAGACGAGTAGTGGGGAGAGCACGCATCCCTGGGGGGCACCAGTGCTGATTGTACAGGTGCTGGAAGTGAATTTCCTGTCACACAAGCTGCTGCCTGTCCGTCAGAAAGCTGGTAATCCTCTGACAGATAGACATGGCAACAGAGAGTTGGTGTAATTTAGTCCAGAGAACAGCTGGGATGATGGTGTTGAAAGCCGAACTGAAGTCAACAAAAAGGATCCTTACATATGTCCCTGGTCTGTCCAGATGTTGCAGGATATGATGCAATCCCAAGTTGACTGCATCATCCACAGACCTGAAAGGGGATCTAGAAAGGGTCCAGTGATGTCCTTCAGGGGGGGTCAACACCAGTCTCTCAAATGACTTCATGACCACAGATGTCAGGGCGACAAGTCTGTAGTCATTAAGTCCAGTGATTTTGGGTTTCTTTGGGACAGGAATGATGATTGAGCATTTGAAGCACCAAGGGACTTCACACTGCTCCAGTGATCTATTGAAAATCAGTGTGAACATGGGCCAGCTTGTTAGCACAGAATCTAAGACATGCAGGTGAAACACCATCTGGGCCTGAAGCTTTCCTTATCTTTTGTTTCCGAAATGTACAAAATTCCCGGCAAATGTAACGTGCTGTCCAGAATGTCTTCACTCAGCCAGGTTTCTGTGAAGCACAAGGCAGCAGAGGTCGAAAAGTCCTTGTTTGTGCGGGTGAGGAGATGTAGTTCATCCATTTTATTAGGCGGAGATTCGCTAGATGAATGCTTGGCAGCACTGTTCGAAAGCCACGCCGACGGAGCTTGACAAGCGCGCCTGCTCATCTCCCTCGCCTGCGTCTCCTAAACAACACAGCTGCGCCTCCAACTAAAATGTCCAGCAAAACGTCCGAATATTCAAAAACCGGGAAAAGATTGTCTGGTATATGCTGTTGAATGTTCAGCAGTTCGTCTCTGACTGGAAAAAAATTACTAAACACAGGACAAACAAACAAAAACAACAAAACAATAGGAGCACTCCACACTGAGGCAGCCATCCGTGGCGTCATCATGATAGATATCATAGATATTTGACTCCTATTCTGAATCCCAGTCATTACCATGTTTTTGTACATGGAACAAAAACCTTGCTAGCAACACAGTCAAACCGTCTTATTATACTAAAATATTTTCCAGGACAAATAATTATTTTCTAGAACATTTAGGTATTTTTCAAATTTTCCATGACTTTTCCATGACTGGAAAACTGCACTGCAAAATTCCAGGTTGTCCAGGATGCGTGGGAACCCTTTGTCGTTGCGGGTTCATACAGGCAGTGTAAATGACAAGCAGTGACACAGAGGAGCTCTGTGTCATAACCGAGATTATAGAATGAAGAAACACAGACTCTCAAAGGCCTTTCTACATGTGAAATAAGGGCTCATGGGTAGGAGAGCCTTAAAAGTAACATGTGAAAGTGAAGAAATATTTTACTTTCGCATACTTGTATAATATAATAGCTATTCAGGTTCGCTGGGTTCCAACAACACCAACAAGTCTAAATGCAAAATGGACCAAGACTAAAATTGACCAAAAAGAGAACAGATATTTTAAGTATTTTGAAATATTTTGATATTTAAAATATTGTTTTTAAAGTCATTCATAAGTTAAGGTTAAAGGAAATAATGTAAATGTTTAATATGAATAAATGACTTAAGGTTTATGAAGCACACTTACACCAAAGACAAAAGCATGACAATTTGTATGACAATTAATCATCATAATCGTGAAAGCCCTAAAACAGACAAAATAATTATCATAATCTTGAGCCCTAAACAGACAATTAATCGTAATAATCGCAATTATTTGTTTGACAATTAATAGGCATCCAAATTTCATAATCGTAACAGTCTTGATGTTTTACATTTTGGAAAATGTAGTAGGTTATCCAGGTATTCCGTTCATACAGATAATTTGCCTCCAATGCACAGTATACATACTATATACACAGCAGAAATACTAGTATGGAGGTAGCATGCTATTCCGAACATTGCCACACACAAAATTGTTTTTTGTCTTCGACAAAGTACATCACCATAAAACAAGGCCACTCCACATGTTGCAAACCAAAAAAAGTCCTGAGTCAACACACACAGCCAACATTACTGACAAACACACAGTCAGACACACACACCAATATTAAAGCACAATTACAAATCAAACCACCTACCGCCAACACATGCGCTTAAACATACACGCTCAAATGGGGGAATGCCGGACCACACACATTCAGAGACGTGTATCCACCACACTAAACCTAAACCACAAACCCCAGGCTTCATCATAAAGATGCCTAGAATCCACTAAAAAGTCCACTATGTAACGACACACAGAAGGCATCCTGGGTACGACTGCAATGTTTGCATGTGTGTGGCTGCCTGTGGTTTGGCTTTCTTTATGTCGAAGCCATTGCAAACCCAGAGGAAACATTAGCAAAGTAGGCAAGCTTGTGTGTGTGTGTGTGTGTGTGTGTGTGTCTGTGTGCGCGCGTGTGTTTGTATTTGGAATGGGTTGGGCAAAACAAGAACCACTATAATGAGAACCTCCAGTCTAAAGACATCCTGTGTGCTTATTAGAGGCCTTTTACACACAAAACCCCAAACCTAAACACTCACAACACACCGAGACATACACAAAACGTGCGTCAATGTGAGCAACTAGGGTTGTCACTATACAAAATTTCAGCAATACCAGTTAAATCTGATGTTTCTCAATAGCAATTTAAATACCACAGCAAAACCTAACATGCTACTGGAGACTTGATTTAAAAAGTTAATATAAATACTAATACATAAAAAATGGCTTGTAGTCTAAATATTTCTAAAAGTAAATATTACTTCAAGTCTAAAGTAATTTTTCAAGTACACAGTCAATAATAAAGTAAAGAAAAAAATGAAAAGCAATAAAATAAAACACAATAGGTACAATAATAAAAAAATAAGATACAAATTAAGGCCACATCAACACTAATCCATTTTCAATCTTCCACACTGGAACAACATTTTCTCTACTGAGAACTAAGGCCATATCCACACTACGGTAACACAATTTTATTTGAAAACATATTTTTCTACCTTTATGCCTCGCATCCACACTGGAACGCGTTTTTCTCCACCAAAAACGGAGCATTTAGAAAATGCTCTCAATTAACACATACTTTGGAAAAAGATCACGCTAGGAAACGAAAAGCGATTAGCATGGACGTGGCCTTTCGAAAACGCACTCTAGTACCGTGATTGGTGTGGACATGGCCTAAGTAAACAGTATTTATACTGTACGGCCTAATGCGCAGATCTAATTTTGGCACATTCGATTGTTTTTGTCCTTACATTCACCATAGACATAACCGACAGTGTTAACATTAATATCTCACCAAGACAAGCATTTTGATCAATAAGTGATCAATAAGTTAATTTGACCATTTTGCAGGCTGGCACGTTACCAAGATCCTAACAGATCATACGCATAAATATGTGAGAGAATTAGAAAGCAGCCTATGGAGTCAATATGATGCTTTATATATTTGCATTTAAAGTATTGCAAAAGAGAAAGCTGTGTTTAATTGTAAAAAACAATGTATGTTTTGAGATCTTTTTTTAATCTGCAACAGACTTTTGGCATCAATTTTTTTTGCAACACTTCTTTTTCTTTGAGCTTCACTTTGTGTAAAGTATTTTTTCTTTGCGATACTCCTTTTAATGTTCGCGGTATCCCTTTCCCTTTGCGCTTCATTTGTTTTTGCGCCTCACTATGTGGCACTGTTTTGACATGGGGAGGAGTTGAGTCTGATAACATCACGTGGGGTGTGGCTTATTCATGAGATCAAGGAGCATGCGCAGTTTACATGCACCATGATGCTTGCTAACTTCAAAACAAGCGGATGCGATCAGCAGAAAAATGTCACTGTGATTTAAGGTTTGTCTCATTTTCTCTAATTTCTAACCAAGAATAATATCACAATGTTAAAAGCTGGAAAGAAAAAAAAAGCTAATTTTCAGGGTGATAGTCCTGGTTACAGTCCATTTGTGCTTCATGTAGCTTCTGTGTCGTTTGATGTTACTGTCTGCTATTTTCACCTTAACTATGTTTTTAAAAACTCCTATTTACATAATGGGAAGTTATGTGCTGGTGTCATCAAAGCCTTGATTATAGTTCTTACTGTTACCTGTCTGACAAAAACGTATGATTCAGTGTAAGAAGCTGTTACTTTAAGTGCAACATAACACAACATAATCTTTGTCTTATTTTTAAATGTTATTAATAAAAAAAAAACAAGGCACTAATGCAGAAGAACAGCAGGATAATTTTACAGCATTATTTTGTTTTCTTTAGCACTTGTTTTAGTGGCAGGCCAATCCAATGTTACTCATCAGGAATACTAATGTATATGAACCCTGTAAACAATGTGTATTCCAGTTATTTACTGAGGAAGTATATGGCTGTGAGGTACAAGACCACCAAAGAATTTAGAGTTTACTGGAGAAATGGTGCTCCCTGCTCCTTATCACAAGATGATGAAAACAGTTGTGGGGCTTCTGTGTTACTGGTGAGGAGTTACAACGCTTCATGGCCACAATCTTGTTTCTCTGTATAATATTTTCCTTTCAATATAAGAGTGGACTTTGTATAATTTAAAAAAAAATTGTATTTGACCAGAATGCTCGTGCTGACTAGAGCCATCAGTCCCAGACAACTGACACGACCACACACAAAATGCCAGAGCTACAGATGTCATGTTGTATACCAGTGTGTAAAGTGTACCGAAATTTGTTGTCTTTTGTAGTAACATGCACAACAATTTATAATATTTTACAAAATAATGAATGTTTTTAATAATTCACAAAAGAGACTTTTGTTTAAAACAAACCTGTGTTGTTTAAAAACTAACCTCAAATGCCTTGGTAAAACACAGAATAAGAGATGTATGATTTTAAAGGGATTAGTTCAACAAAAAATTTAATTCTGTCATTTACTCACCCTTATGTAGTTTCAAACCCATATGACACTCTTCTGTGGAACCCAAAAGATGTTAGGCAGAATGTCAGGGACTGGCAGCCTCAGTCAACATTTACTTTTATTGTATGGGAAAAACAGCGACGCCAATATTCACAATTATTTCATGTTCCACAGAAGTCATACATGAGGGTGAGTAAACAATGACAGAATTGTTTGTTTTGAGTGCACTAATCCTTTAATTTAGCCAAAAGAAGACAGTGTTGCTAATTTTGTCAAGTTTTATTACACTTTCATTTGAAGACATGGAAATATTACTAAAAATTCTGACAACCACCACAGAGAAGAATAACTGATCTTATGTTACACATTTAAAAAATGTATCCTGTAGTGGAGATGGAAACATCAAAGTAGCTCAAAGTTGATGGGCAGTTCACAGTGGAAACATCTTAAAAAGATAGCAAGAACCAATAAGTCAATCATCACGGAACAAGAAATAGTATTTTATGAGAGAAATAGAAGACTGGTCTGCCATAAAAAACAAAAGAATAATAAATATAAATATAATCTAAAGATAATGTGTTTTATTAAATACTTTAACAAATGTGAAACCCAAGTCTTGCACAAACAATAATTTAGAGTATTCATTTATGGTATATGTTCTTCAGGAATTGTGATTGATATTTCATAAAGGCACTTCTATAGCTATACCACTGTTCTTCTGCATTAATGCCTTATTTTTTTATTAATAACATTTAAAAACAAGACACAAACACATACTTCCCATTATGTAAATGGGAGTTTTTAAAAACCTAGTTAAGGAGAAAATAGCAAACTGTAACATCAAACGACACAGGCCAGTGATATTAGCTAAAAAGCTACATGAAGCACAAACACACTGTAACCAGGACTTTCACCCTAAAAATTAGCTTTTTTCCGCTTTTAACATTAAGTGATTTTATTCTTGGTTAGAAATAATAGAAAATGAGACAAACCTTAAAATCACAGTGAAATTTTTCTGCTGATCGTGTCCACTTGTTTTGAAGTTAGCAGGCATCATGGTGCATGTAAACTGCGCATGCTGCTTGACCTCGTGAATAAGCCACACCCCAGGAGATGTTGTCAGACTCTAAACTCCGCCTCATGTCAAAACAGTGCCACATAGTGAAGCACAAAGAGAAATGAAGTGCAAAGGGAAAAAGATACCGCAAACATTAAAAGAAGCATCGCAAAGAAAAAATACTTTCCGCAAAGTGAAGCTCAAAGAAAAGTGTTGCAAAAAAAATTATGCCAAAAGACTTTTGCAGATTAAAAAAATGATCTCAATTCTTGGGTTTCGTTTACAACATACATTGTTTTTTGCAATTAAACACAGCTTTGTCTTTTGCAATACTTAATTTTCTCCCCTTTCCTCCCAATTTGGAATGCCCAATTCCCACTACTTAGTAGGTCCTTGTGGTGGCGGTTACTCACCTCAATCCGGGTGGCAGAGGACAAGTCTCCGTTGCCTCCGCTTCTGAGAACATCTATCCACGCATCTTATCACGTGCTTCGCTGTGCATGACACCGCAGAGACTCACAGCACGTGGAGGCTCATGTTATCTTATGTTACACATTACCACAATCCACGCACAACTTTCCACGCGCCCCATTGAGAGCGAGAACCCCTAACCATGACCACAAGGTGGTGACCCCATGTGACTCTACCCTCCCTAGCAACCGGGTCTTTTGCAATACTTTTTTTTTTTTTTTCACCCAATTGGAATGCCCAATTCCCAATGCGCTTTTTAAATCCTCGTGGTCGCACAGTGATTCGCCTCAATCCGGGTGGCAGAGGACGAATCCCAGCTGTCTCTGCGTCTGAGACAGTCAACCCGCGCATCTTATCACGTGGCTTGTTGAGCATGTTGCCATTGAGACATAGCGTCATCCACCGTGGCATCCACACTCACCTCACCACGTGCCCCACCGAAAACTAACCACATTATAGCGACCACGAGGAGGTTACCCCATGTGACTCTACCCTCCCTAACAACTGGGCCAATTTGGTTGCTTAGGAGACCTGACTGGAGTCACTCAGCATGCCCTGGGATTTGAACTAGCGAACTCTAGGGGTGGTAGCCAGCGTCTTTTACCACTGAGCTACCCAGGCCCCCCTGTCTTTTGCAATACTTAATTTTTTTGCAAATATATAAAGGCATCAATTTGACTCCATAGCAGCCACCAGTCAGTCAGACAGTGTGCATGTACCAAAAGTTGTCAGTATTTCATATTAGCAATACTGCAGAATGACTGGCATCGTACAGTTTTGTAGTACTGATCACCTTACGAACCCTACGAGCAACACAGCATGCCAACGCCACATGAAAAATCGTATTTGTTATACAGTTTCAGCCAAGTTCGTATTTCCAGCTGGAACTTGCCCTGTAACTTGACCTTGACCTTAGTGTGTTTCTCACACAGACCAGCAGCCAACGGCCACACACACCCAAACACACCTCTCCGAGGCTCATCTTGCCAAATCTCTTTAGCTCTGACTCTTCACTGTCCTTTAATCCAACACCAATCAGAATCCAGACACAAATTACGAGAACTAAAATTAAAATCTCAGCCCCACCATGTATAGTTCAGAGCGGTCTGTGCCTGTCTGGTGTGCCCTGTGTTTGCCTGTGTTGTTCTACCTGGAGCATGACCAGCTCTGTGGCAGAAGCATGCTTATGGGAAATGCTGTTATTGAAAGTTCACAAAGGTCGATGGTAAATTGATTGTCTGATCAAAAGGAGATTTAAGATTTCAAACTTCACTTTGTGATGCTTTACACAGGGCCACAAAAAGTGCCATACACGGCCTTAATACGGTTCTTGTAATATGTAAAAACAAATTTAAAATTAAAAAAAGAGAGAGTGTAAAACCACACATTTACTTAAACTTACCACAATGTTGTAAACACCAAGGAAAAACTCAAGACAATTCAGTTAAAGAATCATTGAGGAAGCCAAGTTGTATTGTTTGTGTTGCAATTGTGAAACAAGTTGTATTGTTTGTGTACTGCTGATGTAGAATAGCAATAAACTTGCCATACAATTCTACTCATTTAGCCGATTTGACAGGTGACAGGTTTATGCAACCAAACTATTTTTCATTATTGTCTGTGTCAGCACAAGACTGATCAAATAGACAGATGCACACAGTTTGTTCTTCATATTGCTTAAAAAGCTTGTGTTTGTTGGGAAGTAAAAAAAGAAAAATGCTGATGCCCGCATCAATTTTATTTAAACCAAAATCACAAAAGGACATCATTATGGCTTCCTAACTCATAAAAAAGGAAGGACTTGAAGGCATCATAACTGTCAGCGATGATGTCATTGTAATATTTGCATACTAAATTGTGATTGGATCACACATTGTGTCAGGAATCGTAAATGTAGCTAAGTAAACTTCAACCAGAGACTGTAAAGAATAAGATGGGTCACTGGTATATTTAAGAATGGGATAATTAATAACGCCGAATATGGCGGCTCTCGGAATGAAAGTCCTGACTTACAGTTAAAATCACCTTTTAGATAGAGACATCACCCGTCAGTTTTCATTGAGAACATGCATACACATTAGCTGGACCAGCCTGAAAAATAAGAGTATTTTAAGGCGATCTGAGCTACAGAAGCACAATTTAGGATACAATTGTTGTCAAATTTTATTGCTGATGGAAATATTTTATTTGCTCATAATATTGACCAACCATTTGAGATTTCAGTCTTTCCCCATTGAAGTATATATGAGCTTTACTTGTATCCATAGAAAACAGCATCCAGCAGGCTGCCAGGAATCATTTCGAACATGGCTTTAGCTTGTGACCTGATTTGCCTTTAAGAGACTGTGCTTTAACTTGTTGAAATGCTATAATGACAATGCATCCAACAAATCAAAAACTAAGAAAAGGCTTTTGTTCTAATGAAAACAAGTTTTGCCCTTTGCAGCAGGCTTCAGTCAGATTCATTAGATCGTCAAGCACACTTAAAATCTGACTGGCAGATCGATAAAGAGCCACATGAGAGTTTAGCATTAACAATGAAATGTATTTGGAAAGGTACACATAATAACTGTTCACTGCTGGCTTCTGGGAATTATTTTGAGCAAATGATGTGATTACTCTAGAGGTAGATAGAAGTGTAAAGCCAGCAGTTTTCAGAATGGCTGAACACTGTTTGGACAGAGGATTTCTGAGCTTATGCGACTGAACTCTGTAGGCGGGAACAGAAGAGACCTAACAATAGGAATGTGGGGACTGGGTGGATTTGTCAAATCTGGCTCAAGGAATCAAAGCTGGAGCCGTGTGAAGTCATGCCAGGAATAAGGAGGGGTGCGCGGGTGTGCAGAGGGGGCACAGATTGCCAGAGAGGATGCCAGCACCTACCAGAAATCTCACATGGGTCATGTCTGGTCTGGCCACATTCCTGGGACTCAAAAACAAACCCACTGAATCAAAGGTGCATGTGTGTGTGTGTGTTTTGAAAAAGTGGTGGCCCTCCCTGCTCTGAAACTATAGCAAGGTATTTCTATTGAACACTAACAAATTTGTATGCCCTTCCTAATAGAAAATCCAGTTGAAACCAGCTTCTGATGATAGCTGATTTTAGATGGCTTCTGGCTGGTGCTAATGTCTGATCAGCTGGACTACCTTGGACCAGCGAGAAATTAGATACCATGTTCCAAAAACCAAACTGACCACATTAAGCTAATATAACCTGGTTTTTCCAGCAGGGATCCAACTGAGTTATAAACACGGACTTTTGAACCTTTCTTCTTAGCCCTCTTCATACAAATACACTGCATCAGGAATTCTGCGAAGTCCTCCCATGGATCGACTGAATAACAGACTAGAGAAAAATGCATTTCGATAAAACTGACATTGGGCATCTTAGATCTTAGTGAATGATTGCATTTCCACAAGGGTTGTACCTGTGATACTGGGTCTGTAGGAACTGGAACTCCTCCTTTATGCGGTCAAGGGTCTCAGGGTAGGTGAGTTTCAGAGATTGGGATGACCCCGATGCTGCTGCTGCGGCAGCTGCTGCAGCTGAAGCCGAGGCCCCGGGTGGTGGCTGCAGAGGTGCCTGCAGGAAAAAGGGAGTAGTATTAGCATCAGATAACTTTTCTAAAGCATGACGAAAACCTAAGAATCAAAATTCTGTCATGACTTCAGAAGACTTGTGTGACGAGGAGGTGGGCGGGGCTGTGAGTGCACATGGCCAGCCCCCAATCAGGCTAATCAGCTGAGGAGAGGGATAAAGCGGAGCCAGATGCGGCAGTGGTGAGGACTCCACGACAGCGCATCCCTCCTCCCTCCCGGGTTTCGGAACCAATGTAACAGGGTTTAAAATGGGCAAGGAGGAGGTGGGAACCGGCTGAACAGTCAAAATAATGTTTAATGAAAATGTAAAAAGATATAAACAAACACACACGGCAGCTGCGTGCGTCTCTCTCTCTCTCTGTCTCGAACTGCCACATCCGGCTCGGCTTTACCCTCTCCTCGGCTGATTAGCCCGATTGGGGACCGGCCGTGCACACTCACGGCCCGGCCCCACCCTCCTCCTCATCACAACTTGGAATATATTGCTTGAGTCAGATGGACCACTTTTTAAACATTTATGGTGCTCTGTCATCCATTTTGAGCACTGTATGCTTTCACTGAATGGAAGAAGGAAGCATGAACATTTGGCTAAACATCTCCTTTAGTATGTCACTGAGATAAAAGTCAGGAGTCATACAGATTTGGAATGGCATGACAAGGGTGAGTAAATGATACATTTTCATTTTTGGGTAAACTATCCCTGTAAAGCACATTTCTGACACAAGAACCTGGAGATGACAATAATTTCAGTGAATGCATGTAGTGAATCTCAGCATAAAATTGTGAAGTTATGCATTCTTCAAAAATCATTTCCAAGAGCTGATGGGATGATTAGCACGAACATGATGAGGAGTTCATTGAATTGAGGGCTACGTCTGTGTGCAAGACAGAGAGTACTGTGCACAAGGCAGAAATGAAGGACACTGATGAAAGACAAGCTCCCCTGTATGAGAGAAAGCAATGAAAGAATGAGATGAGGATGGGGGTTGGGGTAGTTCCATGACATAGGCTCCATTGTAAAGGGATACAGCATTACAGACAGATGTGTGTCTATATCACTGTGTGCTAATGATGGGGGACTGGGGTGGGGACCATGCTCACTGCTAGAATTAAGACATTTGTTTAAATTATGCATGGATTAGAGGAGGTTACAAGAAAGATGACCCCATTAGAGTGAGACCCCATCAAGCTAACTGAATCCCGTCGGCTCCTCCAATTAGGAGCTTGGCCTCAGGTTAATGTAGACAGACAGACAGACAAAAGCCTATGTGCCATACAGTAGGGCCTGTCTGTCTGTCTGTCTGTCTGTCTGTCTCCATATACCTCTGCCGACGAAGGTCCTATAGTTAGCAAATGCACCTTGCAGGGGTTCTTGCAATTCTCGTGGGAATCTCTGCTTTTAATGAGCCAAAAGGAGGGAAAACCCTGCCAAAAGGGCATGATTGATCAAATGTTAAACTGCATAATACCCCATTACTTCAATTAGCATGGAGCATGTGGTTTTGACGGTAGTCACATTTACTGCCAAATATTTATGACTTACCATTGGCAAAATGTCAAAGGGTGTTATACGCATGTGTGACCTGTATTAACACAGGAAAAGCCTTGACCCGACCAAGAATTACTGAGAAAATAAAAATATAGTACATGGAGCTTAAAGCTTGTCTTGGAGGGATGGGGACAGATGTAGCTTCAAGTATCAACTGGGGGGTAGGGGGTGTCTGTGGCCAAAAGGGGTCATCCTGTGTTGGAGCAGCGGGGGATGTTAGTAGGGGGGTTGGACCCAACTACATGGGAAGAATGGAGCCCCTCGGCCATCAAATAACGGCAGACACAGCGCATTGTTAGAGTCTCTAACGAGCTCCACTCTGCAGCCCTGCATTTCAATCTGCTGTCCAGATCCCCAGACTCTCACAGCTCCAGCCTAGCTGGGAGCGCGCACACACACACACACACACACACACACACACACACACACACACACACACACACACACACACACACACACACACACACACACACACACACACACACACACACACACACACACACACACACACACACACACACACACACACACACACACACACACACACACACACACCACAATTTCTCCTCGCAGGCCAAAAGAAAAGAGTTTGGAGAACAAGAGGAGGAAGGCCATTTGACAGGGGAAGGCGAAAGCAGGGGGAATGACACTTGGCTCTATTCCCTTCTTTCTCTTTATCTTCTCTTTCTCAACCCCACCCAGCCTCTCACGCTGATATTTACCTCTTTTTATTTAATTTTGCGTGCAGGTGCAAAGAGACTTCCGGAATAAAGGAAAAAGACAACAAAGAAGAGCAGGCCCTTTGCTGAAAGAGTAAGAGCAAAGAGCCAGTTGCATGGAGCTTCTTGGAGACTGAATGTTCATTAATTAGCCTAGGCATTCTGGTTTCCAAAACCACCTCTGATTCTCACCTCTCCATTATGGGCCATGGGCTATGTCTATGTTCTTTTTTTTTATGGGCTATGTTTAGAATGAAATGCTACCTTACCACTTACTTTACACCATATACTGCCTACTATTAGTGAAACAGTAGCCATTATGCAAAAATAATTGTTTCAAACAGTGCTGTCATTTGACCTCATCACGTTGCATGAGAGTGGCGTCCAATGATCATCCTGGATATAATATACGGTTGTTGCATTTGTAAATCAATTTTGCATTAAATTGTCTTTAACATTTGGCAGTCTGATCAAATAAAAATAGTGTTTGTAATTATTTTCAGCTCATTCCTCACACTGGAAATGGAAAGTCAGGTCAAGTGCATCACACTGGGAAACAGTTTTCCATACAGGGTGCTCTGTTGTATACTGCACATTTTGGCAAATGTAGTAGATCATATGGCTATTTCTTGCATCAAGTCGCAAACCATGATCGATGCAAAAAATGTAATGTACAGTCAGCTGGTCATTATTGCAAAATAAACCCAGACGATGGTCAGGACCCCGAAGTGGAGCGGAGAAATTATGTTATTTTGGGAGAAGAGACTGGAGTCTCCAGAAACAGCCGAATTCAACTTCTGGTTCACGTCAGAGTTCTGTAAGGTGTTTATATTGTGAAAATGATCATCTGACAGCTCATTATCTGACTTATAACATGACTGGTCAAATACATAAATAAATGGACATGAAATATTGATTTGAGTTTAAATTATTTTATTACCTCACTTGTAGAGATCGCAGAGTGATATGCAAAGTAGGAGAGATGACTTGCAATGCCCCGATGACCAGTCTGATTTCACTTTATCCCTGGATGTGTTGTCATTGTTCAGAAATATCAGACTGCTGGATGGCATGACTGACAGGTAAGAAATGAGTATTCAGAAAGCCGAGCAATAAGCTTACATACTACATACTGTAAAATAGGAAGAGTAGTATTTTAGTATGCTATTCCAAATTTAGCCTATTAAATCTAGCACACACATCACAACCTCGTCTCCTTTGATGTTTTGAGCCGGCGACTGGTCCGCAACGAGAGGCCTGAAATCCCATGACCGATGGTCGATATGCACTTCTGTGACATGCCCAGACTAGTTGCAGACTTGGCAACAATTTTAAACAAGCTTGATATCTAGACCAGGGCTGGATTAAGGTCTGCACAGGCCACTAGGCTTGAAGGTTTCCAGAGGCTTCCCCTCCCCCCTTCGCACATCTTTACACAAGAACACGTGCACATAACCACTACTGCAGACTATCAGGGGAAAAATGCTGTTGTGCACACTTGCTTTTTTATATGAAATATCACAAGTAACCGACAGCAGAGATCACCAAAGTGTAGGGCTCTGCAATAATATTAGTAATTTTTTGATAGATATTGTGAATGTGGGTTTAAATGCAATTTTTGACAAATATTGTTCCTTTTTCAAACATTTTAAAACAAAAATGCAATTCAGTGTTCAAAAACACATTTCAGGAAGGAAATAAAATGTATTTGCATAAATTATAGATCAATTTGCATAAATTCCCAATTTCTGTTCTCTCACTGTTACCTACTTTGTGCATTGTATTCTGATTGGCGAGATCTTGTCAGTGTACAAATGATGTGCACCAATCAGAAAGGCGAATTAAACATCACAGAATTCTTAGAATTGCTGCAATTTAGAAATTGCAAGCTAATATCACGATTTTATCAAAGGGCCCTGATGCATAATATCAACAAGAATACATTTACATTGGGCCTGCCAATGTATTAGTTAACTACACGGCCAAGTGTTGTCAATCAGAAACTCCCAACTTGTGACCAAACAATAGGCCTACGATACAAGCATCAAGTGCAGAGTAAAGGATAATACTTAATGTATCGAAGTTTTTAGAACTGTTAAGGGGAGCATTCAAAGTGTAATAATTTGAACAGAAATATTTCTTAGATCATAAATAGAACAAATCCATGAATTTCAAAGTCTTTAAAATGTATTTCAATAACATTCTAAAATGTATTTCATATTTGTTTTTAAAATAGAACTTATCTTGTTCATTGCATTAATTTCTGCATGAAATTATTTTCTTTTAGGCTATGTCTTCAACATCAATTATTAAGGGTTCTTTGTTACTTTCATGCACTCTTTGCACTAAAGAATACATTCATTTTGAAATCGCTGTCCGTGCCTTCTAACCTGAAGCTTTAAAGAAAGATGACTTTCATGATGAGTTTAACAGATGTGTATTATCCCAAGTCAATCAAGAATTAAAGTAACTCTGCATTTAAAAAAACAAAAACCGACTTCATATTTTCACAAAATGTGTGGCAAATGTGAAAAAGAGGGCAAATCTTGTTAAATGGATGCATTTCAGGCCCACTGGAAATGAACAGTGAAGGGTCAAACAGAAAGCATCACATATATGACAAAACTGATTGATTGTCCTGCGACTATCAGAAACAGCTGGCAAACGTTAACATATATAAATGAATTTGCTTTTAATAACATCATATTTTTTTTAGCATTAATAGGCTAATTTTGTGCCCCTACACTACAATCTAGGTTAGCCTGTGCATTAATCCGCCCCGATCTAGATGTCTTGTCAGGTGTGCACACTGTCCCGATGAGAGACTGACAATGAGCAAAAGCCAATGAAATACATTGAGAGAGCAAGAGGAAAACAAATGCATTGAGAAGCAGTAGACAAAAAAATAATAAGAAAATAAAATACAACACCAACATCTCCCTACCCTGTTCTCATCATTATTTTCAGCTGTTTTTTTCTTTTCATTCTGTGCAAATCATTGCAATAAACTAGCACAAGCCCCTTTTTAATGTTGTTTGTTGACGTCATCACTAATAAACTCATCCGTAGCTATGTGCGCGAGTGTGTTAATTAATTTCGTGATCGTATCTTTAAGATGCGTTTTGGTCTATTCGTTTGGTCCGTTGCCAGTTACGTGCCGACTTAAAGGAAATAACTGTTCGATTGGAAAATAAAAAAAAGAGAATACATTTACATGCACAAGAACTTCACAGATCTGACCGTATGCCTGATATCAACATGTAGTGACACAGATGAGAAGTCAGGGACGAATGGTCATGTAGTTGGTACACCCAGTCGTGTAGTGTGCGCACCACCACGACTGGAAACAAAAGACTGAGTCGTTAAGTGTGCACAGGGCGCAGACTACAAGTTGTGTAGTGCGCTTGGCTTTAGTCCAGAGCACAGTATCCACCTTTTTTCTGAACACGGAAGTGTTCCATAATTCACCTGTTTTCCCATTTCTGCTTTCCAGTGTTTTCACACGCATCTGCGTTTATTCTTAGCCGGTAAAGTATTACACTTGTAGAAATTGTCAAAAAATATGTGGCTCTATAGTGCCTATATTTCACAAAGTCAAGATGATTTTTTTTTTTTTTTTTTTTTTTTTGACAGAGCCTCAGCTGAATAGGAAGCGATGACATGAAGCGATGGTCCGAGATTAGTAACGTTGATATCAGAGTTATGACAGCCAACAACTGCACAAGATGAGTGTGAAAAACATTTTTACTCCAAATAACACTTAAATGGCTGTTGTTCTCCGTCTGGATCGCTCATTTTGGTTAGTTTTAGATTGCGTCTCGAGGCCAGAAACAAAACAAAACAAAAAAACAGGCAATTAGAATCATCATGGCGCCACCCAGTGGTTGCTCAGGAAAACTGTGGATTGCAGCCATTTTTATTTAATGCTCTTATTATTTGCTTATTGGCTAAATCGATTTGCAAAGCCTCCATGCATCTTTCCTTGACGTTTGTCACATTAAATGGATCACTTTTACCACAACAATTTCACAACACGATTTTAACCTGGCACAGATTTGTCAGGGCACCATCAGCATTGTGGGCCACTCTTGTCTAAGAGTCAAGGTCACACTAATCTGTATTATAGCAAAGCATGGAACACCCTAGTCAATTGAACTGATTAAATATCCATGATTGTGCAAAGCTGATTGGTCAGGCAAGAATGTCCCTCTGGACTTCAAACAGAGAAGAAGCCGTAATGTGATACTTGGTAAGGAACAGCCTGGGGTAAAAGTTGGGAGTTGAAAATTAATTACAGCTTGAACAGTCTCGCTGCCATTAAAAAGACCAGTTTGCGTACATTATAGGCATGTCCAAATCCATCTTTTTGACACACTCAACGAGTCTTGTAAAGTGTGTGTGTGTGCATGCAATGTTTTCATTTATTTTTCTCTAAATGCATGTTGTGTTGTATCAAACCTCCCAAACCCTCCTGCCCACCCACTTGCTAAGACTCAAAACAAGGAAGGCACTGGTAAACACCACAAACAATCATACACAGAATTACTGCTTCTATGCCCATTTAGTTGTCCAAACCACAGCTTCTATCATTCTGTCAGAGGTCTGGCTAGGGACGTGTGGATGACTCCCACCTGGCCTACATCCAAGAAATGCTACACAGCCTGTGAAATTCTGCGGCCAGCCATGATGACCGACATCCCAAGACCTGTCAACACGGTGGCATAACCTTTGACAAAGCAGCTTCTCCTTTCACACACAAATCTTTCTGAAATAACTGACCACACACTTGATGATTTTATTCACAGAGAATAACTACAGAGCCTAATTTGGAATTACACAAACATTTTTACTCTGCTATGGTCATTGTGTAAATTTGGGGGTTTATAAACAGTTTGCTTTACTTCACCATATTTGGATTAGTGTATTTTTGTGGTAGCCTTAATAAGTGATGCCTTGTAGAACTAGCAATGTTTTCCTTTAAAAACAACACATGTGTACATCCAGCCATGGAAAAGGAAAAGGACTGAGGCTAAAAATAAACAGAATGGGACTTTCTGTATCTCCAAACCATATGAAGAACCTCTATTTAGATATACACATAAATCCAAAGAACCAGGCTATGCTTTCTACATAAACGTTTGAAGTTCAGGCATTGAATATGAAATCTTTCGACTACAGTGTCAACAACCATCAGCCATTTGCATTTTTAAGAACCTCCACAGGAATCTGACCTTGGCACATCCTTGTTTCATTGATTCTGTACTCTCCGGCAGCACAGAGCTTTAAAGAATGCCCCAATAATCACTTACATAGAGGGGGGAGGGTAGTACGGTGCCCGGCACCTGTTTTATTACTATCACACATCTTTTCTCTAGCCTCTCCGCAAGCTCGTTATTCAAATTTCCCTGCTGTCAGGATACATTAGTGGCGGCGCGACGCTGGCTTGTCAGCTGTGGTAATTGCTCTAGGTGCTTCTTTTATTAGGTAACACACGGCCTGTTTGTTCTTGCTTTCAAGGAATTCCATGCTTCCTCCAATGACTTTTGTAAACCTGAATGGTTATGTTCACAGCTGAGGGTGCCAAGGCATATGCAATGGTCGGATTGGGCCATGCCCTGACTGCACTTGGATTCTCCTTTGAGTTAGGAAGGCCATACAGGAGGGATGCTGGGAAAAGCCGCACACAGGAAAGATGATTGAGCTCCTCTGTGGGAGACATCTTAGCTGGTGCAGATCCCTCCAGAAGCCAGTATTAAAACCAATCAGCAAGTATCAGTTGGCAAGCTGTAGAGAAACTGCCCACTGCTTCAGTCTGGTGATTAAAATTTTTCACTTGGTTTCAGACATTGTACAACCATCATGGTCACAAATATGAACAACTGTCCACTTTGTAGTTTGCATTACTCAAGCTTTAATATAAATAAAGCTGCAAATTGTGTGTTCTCTTTTTAACTGAATACAATAACCTTATGTAAATCATATAAAATCTTGGTATGACTCTCCCTTTTCGCCCAAAGTCAAACAGGATAACAACCACTTAATGAGCCATTATACTTCTAGCCAGTGGCGTACTAAGGCTTTACGGTGTTCCTGGACACAACCACACAATTAATTGAGTGAATTCAGTGTTTCTGAGTCAAAGTTCACCATATTTAAGCTTGTTCTATAAGTAAAGTTTCAAATATTCTCAGACTTGTGTGTAAACAGACTAACATCCAATATTTTATTTGATCGCCTCTCAGTTTCAGCTATTCTTGTGTTTTTGTATGCAGTGCATAAAATTGTGGTTCGAGGCTCGAGCGTGGAATATTACCTCGACCCTGAAAACATGTTCATGGCAATGCGCTAAAGTTTGAGCACTCGAGAATAGCAAAGTAAACATCATACTCATGTTCTTTGTTGCAATGCTCTTAATAGGCATCAATTGTGGATATTCCAAGTGCTAGAAACTAAACTTATGAGTTAACATTTCTATTTAAGTCAGCCCTGAGTGCCTCAGGGCACTCACCCGATTGCCCATATGGTTAATCCAACATGATCACACGTGATCACACGTTGGCATGATGTTTCCAATAGTTTTGGTACCCTAGGATCGGCGACTGTATGTCGACGCGCTTACATGCAGCATTGTTATCAGACATGCTTGCTGTGGTTTCACTGTGTTTACCTTTCCACCTGGTGTAACTGGTAGCACGTTGCAACAGCTGCGTGGGAGACTAGGGTTCAAAGCCAGGCAGTAACCACATTTGAATAATCAGTGAAAAGCATGATTCGGAGGTTTCACTTTTCCCTCTAACATTACTTTTTTACTCCACTAATGGTTAAGATAAGACTTGGGTTTGGGGATAGAATCTATAAATATATGCTTTTCTCTTTATTGTATAGCGTCCTGTAAACTGAAAATAACTTGCTTCAAAACTAGCTTTTGGCGACCTCTCCTGGACATAAATGGAGCTCACACATGCCCATATGCACTACAACACTTACCGTTTTGGCCATTGGGGGCAGTGTTTCGAAATTTCGGTCTCCGTATACCTATTTTGCCGAAAGAAAAGTCGGTCTACTCTTTCCGATTTCACTGTGAGATCAGGCTGGTTAATCCACCCATGATTCTAGCAAAATCGAAGAAAGAATAGGTGTGACGTAATTTTGAACAAAATCTAGAAGAAAGTGTTTTTATTTTGTTTTTTTTTAGTTTGTTGCGGAGGTTTGAAACAGCATGCCAGTACAAACTTCAGGAAAACTTTGTACCGGCTGAACACCTTCTAACTGCCATTGATTCAAGTCATAGGTGGGTGTGATCCAGTGCTCCACCCACTTTTACACCAAAATCTCTTTCCGAGGGGCGTGGGCACTGTTGCCAATTTAGCAACTTTGTCATTAGATTTAGCAAATTTTTGCCCTCCTTAGCGAGTAAAAAAGCCATCTAGCGACTAGCGACAATTTTAGCGAATTTTGTAGTCTGCTTTAGAAACATTCTTCCACATCTGGTGACAGAAAAAATAAACATCAGCTCTAATGGGAATGTCGTCTCATGTTTATGGGTGTTCTAACGCTCGCCCTACATTTCAAGTAATATGATTGACTTGCATGCCAGCAGCAATTGGACCTATGTGCAAACGGATGTTCTATAAATAGAAAGACTGACAAGCTTTTGTGTTGTTAGTATTTGTTGCGAGAATCTCAACCTCAGTTCACATGCATGCTCTCCATTTAGAAAAGAAAAGTCAGCCTACAGCGATAGAAGAGCATTGAGAAATTATCTAGGGGGGCGAGAGATAGAATGGAAATGAACCCCTGATCTATAATAAAGTATAGAGATAAGTGATATGAACAGATGAGGTGTCACTGTCAAAAATCATTGTGAAACAGTAACACTGGCACAAGTAATAAACCGCTTCATGTGGGGGGGCCTGGGTAGCTCAGTGGTAAATTACGCTGGTTACCATCCCTGGAGTTCGCTAGTTCGAATCCCAGGGCGTGCTGAGTGACTCCAGCCAGGTCTCCTAAGCAACCAAATTGGCCCGGTTGCTAAGGAGGTTAGGGTCACATGGGGTAACCTCCTCGTGATCACTATAATGTGGTTTGTTCTTGGTGGGGCGCATGGTGAATTGAGCGCGGATGCCGCGGTGGATGGCGTGAAGCCTCCACACGCGCCAAGTCTCCGTGGCAACGCGCTCAACAAGCCACGTGATAAGACGCGCGGGTTGACTGTCTCAGACGCAACTGGGATTCGTCCTCCGCCACCCAGACTGAGGCAAATCACTATGCGACCACCAGGACTTAGAGCGCACTGGGAATTGGGCATTCCAAATTGGGAGAAAAAGGGGAAAAATCCCCCCCAAAAAAAAAAAAAAAAAAAAAACGCTTCATGCCAGACATTTTTAGGCATCTATGTTTGAAAATAAATAATTAAAAAAACATCCAACACCACAACGTGCCTACCCCTGGTTGATATTGCTAGGATCATTTTGGCCTTGCCGTGGTTCAATAATGCAGCTCAATTACAAAAGAAAATAAACAAATACATAAATAATAATATTAATAATAATAATACATAGAAATCCCCCACTGTCTTCCCCTGCATGCTATGCAGAGTTTGATAGGTTAATTTTGGCCAGCTTGTTCATGAATGTTCATTAAAATAGTTTTATAACAAACATGCGCAAAAAAAAAAAAGAACACACAAACAAATAAAAAATGCATCTATCCCACTGCCTACCACAACTTGCTTAATGTTTGACAAGTTTAAATAGTGATAGCTAAATGATTAGTAAATAAATACTAATTGTTAAATGATTAGTTCAATAAAAGAAAAAAAAACATATGATGGTTCTTCAACACTACACATTTAAGGAATTTCCATAGCCTTTACGACAATTAATTTACGTATGTAGGACTAAATTTGCCGTCTAACATAATAAATGACATCACGTGATTTAGCTACTTTTAGCGACATTTCAGCGAGCCTTTGGCGACTTCCCATGAGAAATAGTTGGCAACACTGGCACGTGGGGTGGTGTCCAAATGTTTGCAAACAGTATACTGTTGCTCAGCTGCTTCAACCTTCTTTCCAGCTGGAACGAAAAATGAAGGAGCCTTTACTTTCTTCTCAAAGTTAAAAGTGTTTTTACAACTGATGGACTAATTAGCATTTTTATATATAATAAAATGATCGTCTTTGTTAAGATGGCAAATAACGATATTTTTTTTATTAAGCCATCAACATAAGTCAAAGGATGGTATTTGTATTAAATTGCTTGCTTTAAACAACATGACAGTCTGATGTAATAACCTTTTTCACAGGAATGTGTGGGTTGATGCATGCTGTTTTATTGCCATTTCCAGAGATATTTGCTCATATTTCACCAAAGTAAAAAACCTAGGTCATAGTAAATCTCAGTTCAAATCACACTTCAAGTTTAACACTATAAATGGATTACATACCCAATTACCCATAGAATTATAAGGTGCTTATACAGTATACCACCATGGGTACATAACGCTTCACCTTAAAAATCCTGGGATGTACAGGTAACATCTACAAACATAAAACTGTGATTTAGACTGTAATGAAGATCTCTTTTCCAAATCAGCTGACCTGTGGTGGTTTAGCCCTTTCACATCGTAGCCCATCCACCTCTTAATGTCTCGGGATGTTCCGTGCAAGTGGAAACAGAACCATTACAAGACCTTGTTCCGAACTAGCTAAAATGAGCGTCCTGGGAAAACAAGTTGGACAAATAGCTCATTCTAAATAAAAAAAGAACCAAGCAACATGGTCACTATAGTGCTCGACTAAAAGTGGTAAATGCCTTAATACTTCACCCAAGGGCGTAGCCAGGAAATTACTTTTAGGTGGGCCTCAATAAAAATGGATGGGCCAAGTTTTCGCCCCAATTATTTTTAACCACATTTTACTTAACAGAGAAGCGGCGCATTCAAAAAGTTCTTTCACACTTTCAGAAATCAGAATTTATGCATTTTTTACACTATTTTATAAATATATATTTGAATTGAAAGAAAAACCACTAATATTCTGGGTGGGACAGGGTCTAATTTGGGTGGGCCTGCCACCCTTGGCTATGCCACTGACTTCACCTATGTATCCTGCACCTCATCCAGATGATAACATTGCACACCATGGTGGAATCTAATTTCCATCCCTAAGGAAATGAATGTCAAAGCATTCTTAGGAAAGGTTGGCATATTCTGCATCAAATGGTGCTCACATTGTGGGTTTGACCATACAGTACTTAAATCTGAAAATGTATGAAATTAGGTATATGAAAGATGAAAGGCTAAAACTCCAAAGAGTGCAATTAGCAAGAAAGCAATATACTGTAGCAAGTCCTCGAAATGCAGATATCGCTTCAAGCTCTTTGATGAAAGGGGGTCAACATCAAGGGAAATACTAACATTTGCTGCAGTATAAATAAGAACTTTTCTCAAAGCAATTTAAAAGGGCGGCACACCGATTGATCAGCTGCATCAACTAATCCATTACTTTCAACATTACGGACCCAAACACATTAAAGTGATTATTGTTTTGATGCAATCATGCTTTGATAAGCCGCACTATCAATTACAATTTCACACTGCACGTGACTGTTTACCCTAAATTAAAAGACAAAGGGTGCAAACACGCTTTAATGTAAAGATGAAACACATTTAAACGCATTGCTCACAAAACATATGAAGTACTGAAGGAACTTACCGGGGGTCGATTCTGTGGAAACATTGTGAATAGCGAGTTTGCTGCGGTTCGAAGGTCTTCCAGTGTTGTTAAATGTTGTTTCAGAGGAGTTTTTGTGCCTTTTACGGCTCTCACAAGAACATTTGGTCCTGCTTCAGCGGCGCCAGACTCGGCTCGCTCATTCCTCGCTCGAGACTCCCTTTGTTCTGCTTTATCGCGCAATATTACGATGCGCCCAGTCCGGTGTTGTATCGAGTCCTTCGGTAAGACGCACCGCGAAATATCAGAATGCAGGCGCTCGGCCTTCAGTGCTCCCGCACTCTGGATGTGTTTTGCTGATGAAAATAATAAAGAAACGAAGTGGATGGCCAGCAATAGTGCGACATTCACGCAGCCGCAGCTTCTTTTGTCTGCTTCACTGTCCCACTTCTTTCACACAACCCCTTCCTTTCGGATCCTCAGCTGTTTTTCAATGGGACATTCGAGTTGTGCAAAGGGAAGGGGTTTGGCTTGTGGCAACCAAGAGTTAAATTCTCATGTTACTCTCTTTTTAGGTTGTTGGGACCATGGATCCATAGTGCTCAAGACACATGGATTGATGTGTTCAGTGCTGTGTTTCATTATGCATGTGCAAAACAACCCCAAAATTCGAAAACTTTTACTAATATATTCATAAAAATAGACAATCAGAGCTAATAGGCGTTTTGTTGTGCACTGCTAAATATTTAATTATGTGCCTTAAATATACCACTCAGTCTCCGTAGGCTGTTCACACTCACTACCTTCACGGTGTCTAATTTTATGCATAAGCCGTCGAGAATTTCGATTGAAAAATAAAGGTGCAGCTAACTGTACATTGATTGAATGAAATCTCCACGTGGGGTTTGACCCAGCCACAATCAACACTGGCGGAGGTAGCCAATCAGCGCCAAGAGCGCCCCACGTGGTGCACGCTGACCGCTCCCTGATTGGTGCGCGTCACAAAAATAGAACCCCAAACGTCAATCAGGCGCTCATGGAACGACCAAGAAAATAATTTAACTGTTTCGGTGCGCGCTGCGAGAACATTTGAATTCAAATTCCCTTTGTGATGCAAAATAGCTTCTTTTTTTTGTTGTTACTTTAAAGCGCTTTGCATTGTTTCTGAACGCCTACAATCAAATGCCATGGCTATTGGTTGGGGTATTTTTTCTTATGTAAATTACTTTGTGTTTAGACCCCCATTCTCTCAATCTGTTTATGTCTTGATTTTGAAGATTCTTAAAATTCATACATAATTTTTTTTATCTCTGATTTTTGATCTCACGTGTAACATCACTTTGATACAAAGATGACATGCTCCAGGGGACAATAAGCGCAGTGTGTGACCTAAATCAAGTCTCTAGTGAGTGTCTGTTGCACTCTGTCAGGGAATACAGCTTAATATGCCTACAAAGGCACTAAGGTATTTCAAGGGATCAGCTGAATTTGAGTCAAAACAATTGCAGGAAAGACAGTGTGGCTGATTTTCAAGCATCAATGTGACATGCAAAATATAATATGTAAACAACATTTTGGTGTAAAGAAATGCAAAAATGCTGGAGACATTAATTAGTATTCCGGTGGCACTACCCCTTTAGCTGGGCTCATAATTAGGGGGGCTGATATTGAAAAAGCAATTTTCCCACTGTAGAAATCACTACCGACCAGCAATGTGGCTGAGAAATAGAAAGAAGGGATGCGGAGGAGGAGAGAAAATAGAAGGAAGGTGGAGTGTAAAGGGATCTGGTTAAAAGAGAGACAGAGATTTAAAGGATGTATGGGGTTTGTAGGCGGATGGGGGGCACTATTGCCATTTTTCCCATGAATATTAATGCACAGAGCAGGTCTCCCTTCTAGTCACTGTATTGGAAAAAGTCATAAGCAAGCCACATATTACAGTGTTATGCTGCAGGATGTCTGATGTATAACATTTGGTGTGTGTGTGTGTGTGTGTGTGTGTGTGTGTGTGTGTGTGTGTGTGTGTGTGTGTGTGTGTGTGTGTGTGTGTGTGTGAGAAGAGAGAGAAATGGAAGTATGGCTTTTTCGTTTCAGATTGCGCTAAAGTTTACAGCAACTGTCAATTTCTCCATTTATCTTAATTTCTCAGATCAGGCAAGAGAGAAGCCTATAAAATAAGGTTCCTTTGGAGGCTATGAGCACTTGAGCCAAGAAAACAGAACAAAAGATGTTTTTATCCCCTATAAGTAGCAAATACATTTGATCAAAGATCCTCCCTTGTAATTCACTTTCGGATGGTCGACTGAATGCAGCCCACACAATATTGCATCAGCAAAGATGACCATGCATTTTGAAATCAACAGAAAGTGACCAGCACATGCACCAGTACGTTACACCCTACACAAACCAACATTTAAAAGAATAGTTCACCCAAAAATGAAAATTCTCTAATTTACTCAAATAATTACACAAAATGAGATATTTCAAAAAATGTTCACACTGCTCTTTTCCATACAGTGAAACTATGAGCGCAATCTGAATGTTTTTTAGCCGTCTTGGTTCCGGAAGTATTTTTCCCATTCATTTCTTCCATAAGGATTTCATAAAAGTGTTCTAAGGGATGAAACAAACCAACCAGCTCTGAAGAGAATCACAAGGTTACAAACTTTAAATAAGACAAAAAAGATGAATGTACAATACTGTGTACATAACGTCTTTGAGGAAATTAACTACAATCCCATGAAGCATTGTGAATGATGTAATCAAATGATGAAAACATATGACTATTGATTTTAATTTGTGGATTATGAGTATAGAAACAATATATTTTAATTTTATTCCAAAACATTCTGATATACACAACAATATTAGTAGTTTGAGTGTGTAGGGGACTGACCCAGTTGCCTTATTCGTGTGCCCTTAAATGTGTTGTAACTGATTTTTTCATGGAAATGTATGCAAAAAATTTTACTACTCCCTGAAAGATATTAAGTATTTTTAAGTGTTGTGAGATATCTCACTGATCTCTGTGACAGATCTAGACTCTGTAAACAGTAAACAAAAATGACGTGTTCTCATAGTTTTGTAGTTGCAGTGAATTATTAAGGCTTGATGCCATTTTTATGCCATGTTGTTCATAACAGTTGTCAGTTGAGGGCACTATTATGCTACTGTTGTTTTTGACAAACGTTTCTGCTTGTGTTGGTCTCAATAAAGCTAATTTGGTATCTTTGGAGAGCAGCGTTTTGTTGGCGTGGCTAATCCAACAGCTCATCCTCTGGAGATTCCAGAACGGCTTACAGCACCCTTAAAGTGGAATCGGAAATATCATAATTACGAGTTCCAAGGACATGAATGACCCAGCAAAGTCATATTTATGGCCTTGCTAGGAAAGCACCTGTTAATAGAATAAATATAAGTGGAATAAACTTATGTCCACTTAATGACATGGTCGGCAGCCCAAAGACTAGAGGAAAGTGTTGGAATATCTCTGCTTGTGCGAAACAATATGATACAACAAAGTAACAATCCAAAGCACATCCATTTACAGGCAAGCCTGCTGTATCAGCCTGCCAGAATTTTGCATAGAAATATAATGGATGAATGCTAATAAGGATCTGTGGTCTCCCAATGGAGGCATGTGAGCATGTTGCTTGGCCAGTACGGTGGTGACAGACAGTTAGACAAGGCTATTCTGTTGTTGTGATACCTCTCGACACACACACACACACACACACACACACACACACACACACACACACACACACACACATACAAACACACACCCCTCACAGACAAGCTCCATGTCAGCACGGAGACGGCAGGCTGATATATTGGATTCTCCTCCCTTAGGAACCCCTCCTCCCGTCCTCCACCTCTCCCCCCATCCATCCCTCCTCCTCTTTTCTGCTTTCCCCAAGGGGGAAAAGAAGGGGTAATGACCCACATCAGCAGCCACACACACACACACACACACACACACACACACACACACACACACACACACACACACACACACACACACACACACACACACACACACACACACACACACACACACACACACACACACACACACACACATTTAAACACATAGCCAGTAGCGAATCCTGGCATAGGTGTTATAGGCAGGCGCCTTGGGCGGCAACGCTCTCTGGGGCGGCAGGACAGGGTAACTGATTCTGGGCGTAATTAATAGCAACCCAAAGTTTATGAGTCATACAGACAAAAATTATGCTACATTCTCACACATACAAAAATATAATGAAAACCTCATTCAAATGAGCTGGAGCCAAGTCAGCCTATTTGCATATATATATATCACTTGTTTTGACTATAAAAACTCTTAAATATCTTTTGCAGTGTTGTTTCTAAAACAAGATCAATCAAACTGATCTTGTATTAAGGATTTTTAGATATTTTTTACAGGAAAACAGTACAAAAATGATTATCAAGAATACAATTTTTGCCCTAATATCAAAGATCTTATTAGAAAAAAGAAATTATGATCCAATGTGAATTTTCTTGATAAAAAATATGATCGTGCCTGGTAACGTGCATGTAAAATGGCTAGAAATAGCATTTTAGCTTAGCGTAAAGCTGACAATTTACACAAGGTTTATTTCTATTTCTTCTGCTCCAAACTTACTTCAAACTTACTTCTCTGTCTGCTCGTATAAATGTAACACATCATAAGAAAGTGTTTCACCGCTGTTCAGATGCACTTTGGATCGCATCATTTATATGTATAAATGTTTTCCATCTGAAAGGACTAAATATTAAATGAAACAAATGACAATAAAATGCAAAGTAATCTCTTCAGTAATCAAAATACTTTTTGAATGTAACTGTATTCTAAATACCAATGATTTAAATTGTAACTGTAGTGGAATACAGTTACTTATATTTTGTATTTTAAATACGTAATCCCGTTACTTGTATTTCGTTACTCCCAACCCTGTATATATATATATATATATATATATATATATATATATATATATATATATATATATATATATATATATATATAATATGGGCTGCATCATCGGCCCTTTAAAAAGAATTGTGTGCAAAGTATTCACAAAATGGTTGCTGATAAGACAGATTCCTTATTATATTTCTATTTCTAACCATTGTATTTTGTACCAACTGTATGATAATTCCCCCTCCCTAAAATTGTCTAATTATACATTTTGCATTGCATAAGTACCAGTTGTTTACAATATAGTGCTGACTCATTAAATAGATTTTTAATTTAGTTATTCTTACTATAATCTGTTAAACAATTAAAGAAAGATCTATATATATGTGATCAAAAATGTCTTAATTAGTGCAATGGTCTTAATTAGTTCTTACAGTAATACAGACTGCAATCACTTTAATGACAACATACGATATGTGTTACAAGCTCCGACTGCCCCCTACAGTTCAACTTAAATATTGCAATTGAATCGCTGTGAATCGCACAGGCGTTAAATGCGGTAAACATGTAGACTGTGGGAGTAATTGCAGTCCTCACAGTTTGGTTTGTGTTTGAGCTGGGGAACAATAGTCTGTTTGATGGGGGGAAGAAAGGAAAAAGAAGGGGAAAATGGGGAGGAAGGAAGAAGAGAAAAAATGAAAGAAAAAAGAGAATATTTAATTATGTTAGCTTAGCTTACTGGTGTCGCGTCTTTGCTCGCGACATAATTAATGTAGTTTAACGTTCAAAGTAATACAAAACATTTATCTGGAGATATGTTGAATATCTTTATTTGAAGAACTGCACTATTGTTCCTCATACTCAGCAAGAAAGGAGCCAAGGAGCCATTTTATCATACCACCTGCATAGTATTCATATGTTTTCTGTTGAATAACTAATATTTTCTCTATATAAAGTGCGATGTATATATATATTTATCTGGTATCATATGACATAGATTTCTTAAGTTTCTTAAAGTAAAACCTCACGATTTCATAAGTTGAGCACGTGGTTCTATGGTGTAATGGTTAGCACTCTGGACTTTGAATCCAGCGATCCGAGTTCAAATCTCGGTAGAACCTTATTTTATTTTCGTAATAAATGACGTCTTATTGCAAATATTATAATAGAAAGAAAACAGTTAGAGTCAGTGCCATGCAAAATTTCTATGCGAACTTGACCAAGACAACAGAGCATTTATGGTAGACAATTTGATTGATATGTTCAGAACGGAACTAAAACACTGCCAACTACATACTACACAGAATATACTTTGTTGCCTTAAAATATAATTTGAAACAGTATACATATATAACAATAAACGTTTCGAACAGTATTATTACTATTGTCACACGACCTCATTATGTCGCATACATAATTCTTGCATCCAGTTATCATAACAGAAATAAAAAGGGTTGCTGCATGGGATGCTGTAGGATAGTATTTCATACAGTGTGCTCTGTTGAATACTGCACATTTTGGCAAGTCGTCCGAGTATTCCATGCATACAGAAAATCGGTATGCATGGAAAAAGTACATACTATATACTACAAAAATAGTGCGAGTAGTACTAGTGGTAGAAAGCTTTTCTTGAACGAGCTTCTCGTTTTTGAAAAGCTTTACAGGTTCCTTTTGGTGGGCACACAGGTAAAGTTGTGCTCATAATTAGAAACGTGGTTCAGAAACTCTCACCAAACTGGAGTTATCAGAATTAAGTCATGTGACAATAAATGTGTTTTCCTTCAAATGTCCAGTAGGAGTCAGTATCGCATACTACATAAATAAAAAAGAAAGAAGGAAAGGAAGAAAGAAAAAGCAAGTTTTAACAAAGCTGAATCATTTTACTGCTTTTAAATTATGGAGACGTGATACATATTAAGAAATGCAAGACTTGTCAAAGAAGCATTTTGTAAACATGACTCATTCAATCACACAGCCTCTGTGAGTCAGTCACACTGTGAGTCACACTTTAAAACTTAAGAAAATGTTGTTTGATGGCGTAAAAGTCTGTATTTTTATGGAAGCTGCTATTTGCACTAAGTGACAAATAGCAACAAAAGTGTAGATAGCAACAAAAGGCATCTGCAAAAAGTGTTAGATGCTACTGTATTTGCACTCCTAATTAAATAATAACATACAGTATAACTGCAGTATGTTTATTGTGTTTATTTAGAGTCCTACAGACACCCTACACCAGCTTAACTCTATTCAAAAATGAATCATGGTTTTACTACAGGAACCATATTATTACCATAATATTTTGTAGTAAAAGCATAGTAAACTACAAAATTAAACACGGTTACTTTATTATCACCATATTACTATAGTAAAAGCATGGTTAACTTAACCCGGATCAAACCTTTCTCTCAACTCCCCACCATGTCCAACTCCCCACCAAAATAAATAAACCTTTATATTCATTTATATTTATTATTATAAATAGTATTATAGGAAATACTAAGAGAGGAGACAGGATGGGAAAAAGTGGGACAAAGGAGGGAATCGAACCTAGATGTCCGCTTGATAAAAACATATCCGCATATACCTTCTCTACTTTTTATTAAGGATACAGGTCCACTTTACCTCATCACCTAGCACTTCATCTTCTGTATATAGGAGTAACTCAATGAATAGTCAATGGGTTGTTGTTGTTCTTGTAAACTCAGCAAAAAAAGAAACGTCCCTTTTTCAGGACACTGTATTTTAAAGATAATTTTGTAAAAATCCAAAGAACTTTACAGATCTTTATTGTAAAGGGTTTACACAATGTTTTCCATGCTTGTTCAATGAACCATAAACAATTAATGAACATGCACCTGTGGAACGGTCATTAAGAAACTAACAGCTTACAGACGGTAGGCAATTAAGGTCACAGTTATAAAAACTTAGGACACTAAAGAGACCTTTCTACTGACTCTGAAAAACACCAAAAGAAAGATGCCCAGGGTCCCTGCTCATCTGCATGAACGTGCCTTAGGCATGCTGCATGGAGGTATGAGGACTGCAGATGTGGCCAGGGCAATAAATTGCAATGTTCGTACTGTGAGACCACTAAGACAGCGCTACAGGAAGACAGGAAGGACAGCTGATAGTCCTCGCAGTGGCAGACCATGTGTAACAACACCTGCACAGGATCGGTACATTTGAATATCACACCTGCGGGACAGGTACAGGATGGCAACAACAACTGCCCGAGTTACACTAGGAACACACAATCCCTCCATCAGTTTTCAGACTGTCCACAATAGGCTGAGAGAGGCTGGACTGAGGGCTTGTAGGCCTGTTGAAAGGCAGGTCCTTACCAGACATCACTGGCAACAACGTCACCTATGGGCATAAACCCACCTTCGCTGGACCAGACAGGACTGGCAAAAAGTGCTCTTCACTGACGAGTCACGGTTTTGTCTCACCAGGGGTGATCCGTTATGGTCTGGGGCGGTGTGTCACAGCATCATCGGACTGAGCTTGTTGTCATTGCAGGCATTCTCAACACTGTGCGTTACAGGGAAGACATCCTCCTCCCTCATGTGGTACCCTTCCTGCAGGCTCATCCTGAAATGACCCTCCAGCCTGTCAATGCCACCAGCCATACTGCTCGTTCTGTGCATGATTTCCTGCAAGACAGGAATGTCAGTGTTCTGCCATGGCCAGCGAAGAGCCCGGATCTCAATCCCATTGAGCACGTCTGGGACCTGTTGGATCGGAGGGTGAGGGCTAGGGCCATTCCCCCAGAAATGTCCGGGAACTTGCAATTGCCTTGGTGGAAGAGTGGGGTAACATCTCACAGCAAGAACGGCCCCCGCCCCCCGTTCAGGGACACATTATTCCCTTTCTGTTAGTCACATGTCTTTGAAACTTGTTCAGTTTATGTCTTAGTTGTTGAATCTTTTTATGTTCATACAAATATTTACACATTAAGTTTGCTGAAAATAAAAGCAGTTTTATATATATGAGTGAAATTTTCTTAAATTAGCTTTAAATGGCTGAAGTGTGTAGGCCAGGTGTTCACATATTTCGGCATTTTAAAACACCAAGTAATGTTGTGTTGACGTTGTTGCTTCTATTACATTCTTTTATTTTTATTTATTTATTTTTCCGGCTCGTTCCTCTTTCTTAAAAAAAAAAAAAAAAAAAGCAAAAATCTGGGCCACAGTGAGGCACCCACAATGGAAGCGAACGCAGCCAACCCTTGGAGGGTTTAAACACAGAAATGTGAAGCTTATAATTTTATAAAAGCACATGCATTAATTCTTCTGTGAAAACCTGTCTATTATTTGAGCTGTAAAGCTGTTTAAATCATAATTTAGGGTTTGTTGACATTACATCGTCATGGTAACTAAATTGTAAAATTGGCTATAAATTTACACAGAAAAGGTTAGTAAGTGATTATAATCACACTACAATCAATATTTTAATGTTCAAAAATTGGCTTCCATTCACCTCCACTGCAAGTGCCCCACTGCAACCCCGATCTCCGCTGCTGCTTTTCTTTTTTTTCTTTTTTTTTTTTTGTAATTAACATTTTTATTGATTCATGTGCATATGACAGTGGAAAAAACTCAACACATATATAAAGAATCAACATTTTACATTTAAACCCTACTAATACAATCCCACCCTGACCCCTAATGAACACCCCTGTGGTCCCACATAACACACACACAATCCAAAAAAATTAATAAAAAAATAAAAATAAAAAATAAATAAAAACAAATATATATATATATATATATATATATATATATATATATATATATATATATATATACACACACACACACACACACACACACACACACATACATACATACATACATACATAAAATAATATATATATATATATATATATATATATATATATATATATATATATATATATATATATATATATATTATATATACATATATATACACAAATAAATAAATAAAATAATAATAAACATACATGATTAAACTAAACTACACTCACCACATTCCCTCCCCGAGAGTCCCCCAAAAAAACTAAATATTTGCCCCATTTTTTAGCAAATAAGTCCCTAAACCCCAGCCTTCTACTTACCGCCTCTTCAAATGCAGCTACCCTCCCCATTTCCACACACCACTCCGAAAAAGAGGGTGCTCCACTTGACTTCCAACCCCTTAAAATTACTTGCCTGCCAATCATGAGACTGGTCATAACCCAATTTTTTATATAATTATCCCCTAAATGCATGACCGCCCCATCACCCAAAATACAGAGTCTGGGACAAAGCAAAACCTGAGTGTTCAAAACGTCACACAAATACCTCTGAACCCTCAACCAAAACTCCTGGATCTTAACACACCCCCAAAAGACATGGGTAGTGTCTCCAACTTCTGACTGGCATCACCAGCAAGTGGGTGAGTCTTTAAGACCAAGCCTATATAATCTAGAGGGGGTCCAATAAAATCTAGGTAAAATCTTTCATTGCATAAGGCGAACCCTTGCATCTCTAGATACAGACTTGACATTTTTAAGAATCTTAGTCCACACTCCATCCTCCAATACCAAATTCAAATCTTTTTCCCATACTCTCTTGAGAGAAGTCAAGGCTCCATCCCCCAGACTCTGAATTAGTAGGGAGTAATACACTGATGCTTCATGGCCTTTTCCAAAAGCAGTAATCACCTCTCCCAAAGCACCTGCCGCTTTAGGGGGGTGCGTGCCACTCCCAAAAATGGTGTAGAGTAGGTGGTGAAGCTGTAAATACTTATAAAACTGAGATCTGGGAATGCCAAAATGTTGAACCAAATTTTCAAAAGGTCTCAATACTCCACCCTCATATAGGTCACCAAGTGCATTAACCCCCCTCACAATCCAATCTGACCAACAAAAAGGGGAATTATTAATACATAGTTTAGGGTTCAGCCATATGCTCGAGCCTGCGTTTAAATACATATCCGAATTAAACACTCTAGACACTTTTGTCCATATTTGTCTAAGTGGAAATGCAAAATAACGGGGTGCGAATTAACCTCTCCGGCTAGTTTGATCGAAAGGCTTTGCAGTGGCGAGATAGGGGCAAGAACTTCTTTTTCAATACAAAACCAGGGAGGGGCTCTTTCAGGTGGAAGCGACCAATGAGCCAAATGTCTAAGACCGAACGCATAATAATAAAACAAAATCTTGGGTAGGCCTAGCCCACCTTTGTCAACTGGCCTATGTAACTTACTGAAATTTAACCTGGGGCGCTTACCATTCCAAATTAAGGACTTCGCTATGCTATCAAATTGCTTGAAATAAGAGAGGGGGACATCTACAGGGAGAGACTGAAGCAGGTAGTTGAATTTTGGAATACAATTCATTTTAATAACATTAACCTTCCCAATCATCGATAAATGTAATGAAGCCCACCTGCCCACATCGCTCGAAAACCTTTTTATTAAAGGGTCAAAATTAACTCAGACAAATCTCCTGGGAATAAAATCCCCAAACACTTAATGTCCTGTTTGGGCCACTGGAAGGTGCCCGGCTGGAAAGCCGTTTCTGGGCAGTACGCTGTCAGTGCCAAAGCTTCGGATTTAGACCAATTGACTTTGTATCCTGAGAACTTGGAAAAGGAATTAATAATTCTGTGGAGGCAAGGCATAGATCTAGTAGGTTCAGAGACAAATAATAAAATATCATCTGCGTAAAGCAGAAGCTTATGCGCCACACCTCCTTTCTTATCGCGGCTGCTAATGGTTCCAGGGCAAGACAGAACAATAATGGGGAAAGTGGGCAACCCTGTCGAGTGCCCCTATTCAGAGTAAAATAATCTGAAATTAATCCATTTGTTTGTACCGCTGCTACTGGGTGTCTATAAAGTAACTTAATCCAACCAATAAATATACTCTCGAACCCATACTTTTCCAAAATCTTAAAAAGATAATCCCATTCTACCATATTAAAGCCTTTTCGGCGTCAAGTGAGATGGCAGCGACTGGAGATTGTTCATTCGCCACTGACCACATGATATTGATGAGACGCCTGATGTTATCAGAAGAGCTGCGGCCCCAAATAAACCCCACCTGATCTATATGTATAAGAGATGTCATAACTTTACTTAATCGGTTAGCCAAAATTTTTGACAATATTTTTACATCTAATTGGATCAGGAAAAATGGACAGTAACTTTTACACTTGCTTGGATCTTTGTCCTTTTTAAGAATCAGACTGATCCGGGCTTGTGTCATGGCTGGAGGAAGTTTTCCCTTCTTTAATGATTCAGTATAAACTTCTAACAAAAGTGGAGCCAGTTCTGTAGCATAGGATCTAAAAAAATTCTGCAGTAAAACCATCTGGCCCCAGAGCCTTGCCAGTAGGTAGGGACTTAATTACCTCGTCAAGCTCCTCCAAGGTTATCTCAGAATCAAGAGAGTTTTTTTTTGCTCAATCATCAGTTTAGGAAGATCTAATGGTTCAACAAAGTTTCTAATATCTTCATCAGTAGACGAAGGCGTGGAACTATAAAGATCAATATAGAATTCTTTAAAGGCATTATTAATATCAATGGCTGAGGTAAAAATTTCACCACCAGCAGATTTCACTGAGGGAATAGTAGAAAAAGACTCTCTCTGCTTTATATATCTAGCCAAAAGTTTCCCTGCTTTGTCACCCGACTCAAAGTATGACTGTCTTGCCCTGAATAACCAAAACTCCACTTTCCGCGACAAAATAGTATTATATCTACAGTGGTGTGAAAAAGTGTTTGCCCCCTTCCTGATTTCTTATTTTTTTGCATGTTTGTCACACTTAAATGTTTCAGATCATCAAACAAGTTTAAATATTAGTCAGAGATAACACAAGTAAACACAAAATGAGGTTTTTAAATGAAGGTTGTTATTATTAAGGGAAAACAAAATCCAAACCTATATGGCCCTGTGTGAAAAAGTGATTGCCCCACCTGTTAAAACATAACTGTGGTTTATCACACCTGAGTTCAATTTCTCTAGCCACACCCAGGCCTGATTACTGCCACACCTGTTCTCAATCAAGAAATCACTTAAATAGGACCTGCCTGACAAAGTGAAGTAGTCCAAAAGATCTTCAAAAGCTAGACATCATGCCGAGATCCAAAGAAATTCAGGAACAAATGAGAAAGTAATTGAGATCTATCAGTCTGGAAAAGGTTATAAAGCCATTTCTAAAGCTTTGGGGCTCCAGAGAACCACAAAAAGAGCGCAGTGACGACTCATCCAAGAGGTCATAAAAGACCCCACAACAACATCCAAAGAACTGCAGGCCTCACTTGCCTCAGTTAAGGTCAGTGTTCATGACTCCACCATAAGAAAGAGACTGGGCAAAAATGGCCTGCATGGCAGAGTTCCAAGACAAAAACCACTGCTGAGCAAAAAGAACATTAAGGCTCGTCTCATTTTTGCCAGAAAACATCTTGATGATCCCCAAGACTTTTGGGAAAATACTCTGTGGACTGATGAGACAAAAGTTGAACTTTTTAGAAGGTGTGTGTCCCATTACATCTGGCGTAAAAGTAACACCGCATTTCAGAAAAAGAACATCATACCAACAGTAAAATATGGTGGTGGTAGTGTGATGGTCTGGGGCTGTTTTGCTGCTTCAGGACCTGGAAGACTTGCTGTGATAAATGGAACCATGAATTCTGCTGTCTACCAAAAAATCCTGAAGGAGAATGTCCAGCCATCTGTTCGTGACCTCAAGCTGAAGCGAACTTGGGTTCTGCAGCAGGACAATGATCCAAAACACACCAGCAAGTCCACCTCTGAATGGCTGAAGAAAAACAAAATGAAGACTTTGGAGTGGCCTAGTCAAAGTCCTGACCTGAATCCTATTGAGATGCTGTGGGATGACCTTAAAAAGGCAGTTCATGCACGAAAACCCTCCAATGTGGCTGAATTACAACAATTCTGCAAAGATGAGTGGGCCAAAATTCCTCCACAGCGCTGTAAATGACTCATTGCAAGTTATCGCAAATGCTTGATTGCAGTTGTTGCTGCTAAGGGTGGCCCAACCAGTTATTAGGTTTAGGGGGCAATCACTTTTTCACACAGGGCCATGTAGGTTTGGATTTTGTTTTCCCTTAATAATAACAACCTTCATTTAAAAACCTCATTTTGTGTTAACTTGTGTTATCTCTGACTAATATTTAAACTTGTTTGATGATCTGAAACATTTAAGTGTGACAAACATGCAAAAAAATAAGAAATCAGGAAGGGGGCAAACACTTTTTCACACCACTGTATATTTCAATCGGGTCAATTCTCTGAGGCCATCAGCTGACATACGGCACTTCAGCTCTGCCTCGGCACTTTTAATATTTCCTTTCATCTCCACAAGTTCTCGTGCTTTGGATTTTTTGATGAATGCGGCATACTGTATGATCCGGCCCCTAAGAAACGCCTTAAGTGCCTCCCAAGCCACGCCCACAGAGGATACTGAGGACCAGTTGGTCTCCATATAAACATTGATTTCAGTCTTTAACATTTGTTGGAAATCAGGATTTTGCAGAAGGGATACATTAAGGCGCCAACTATATAATTTATTTTTCTCTATATGTGGCATCACCTCTAAAGTCACCAGGGCGTGATCTAAGACTAAAATGTTTCCAATTGAGCAATCAACAACAGATGAAATAAGGGATTTGGATATAAAAAAAATCTATTCTAGAATAAATCTTATGGACTGATGAAAAAAATGTATAGTCCCTACCGGATGGGTTCAAAAGTCTCCAAATATCCGAAAGACCAAGATTTTTACAAATCCTGTGAAGCGTCAGTGTTGCTCTAGGGGGTTTACACACTTTTGCTTCACTATGATCAAGGACTGAGTCCATCAAAAGATTAAAGTCTCCTCCCAATATTATATCACGAGGGGTGCCAGCGGCTTGCAACATCCCTTCAAGATCTATAAAAAAGCCCTGATCATCAGCGTTAGGTGCGTAAATATTAGCCAAAATCAGACTTTGCCCTTGAATTTCAGCTAAAACAATAATTACTCTTCCTAATTTATTTTTAGTCTGTTTGAGACATTTGAATTGTAGATGTTTATTTACCAATATAATGTCTCCCTTGCTCTTACTTGAGCCAGCACTATAGAAAACATGTCCACCCCATATCTTCCCAAATTTTTCAGCTTCCTGCGGGGAGAGATGTGTTTCTTGAAGAAACACTATATCATATTTCTTACGTTTAAGAAAAGAAATAACCTTCCTTCTTTTTACGGGGTGCCCCAACCCATTCACATTCCATGTGGAGAGAGATAGTACACTTATATTAACATCTGACATATTGATATAATAATAAAAAATCAAAAAAATTATACAGACCACATTCCCCATTAGTGAAACAATCAAACCCTGAACATCCCCCGGAACAAAACAAACAGAAAAAAGAAAAACGTGTGCATTAACCCCGCACACGAAAGCGCCAACCGCCGTCAATCCCTCTAAACTCAAAAGGTCCATGAACACCCACGAGCCCCCACGACAACTTTGCCATTGGAATGCTCAATTTTGCCTCACAAATTTCTGAGGCAAAATTACATAACAGAAAATACTTTGTGAAATAAACCCTGTCAATAGGAAGAATGAACACAAAGAATGTGTCTCTGTCTCAAGGATGTGATCTTCCACAAAACAAATTCCAGCTGATATAAAACCGTTCAGATTCCTCGGACAGAGAGACGAATGTTCAGTGAGCCAGCTGTTATGAGTTCAGCGGATGACGTAATCATTCCAATGTCCCGTAAAAAATACTCAACAAAACAAACTGCAGCCAACAGAAGTAATAAGCACAAAGAAAGAACAGATTAATCCACAGCTGTTCCAAAGGGTGTTATTCAACAGAACAAGCTCCAGCCGCTAGGCGGAACCAATACAAAAAGAAACAAAACCGGCATCCCGGTTCCCCGGATGATCGAGTCAATTCACTCGGAGGCTGCATAAAAGTATATACCATGACTTACACAATCCGTCAACTTTATAAAAGACATCCGTTGTGTAAGCATGTAGATATTTTGTGGTCATCCTTAGTGTCCACTATCAATCTGTCCGGGATCTTCAATGCAAAAGTAATCTTTCATCAATACAAAAGTTTCTTTAAGGAAAAGTGTTATTCACAAAACAAGCTCCAGCCGCTCGGCAGAGCCAACGCAAAAAACCTAAAATGTCGCCCAGCTTCCTCAAGAGTAAATACAGCGAGTCAGGCCCACTCACATGAGAAACATCCAATGGTTTACTCAGACATTGATTCTATATAAGATATTGCCTGATTTGGACATGTGAATACTTTGTGACCGACCTTCATTTCTATTCTCAGTTTGGCCGGAAACATCAGAGCGAACGAGATCTTTTTCTGATGTAAGAGTTTCTTACATTCCTTGAACCGATCGCGTTTCTCTCTTGTCGAACTCGCAAAGTCCGGGAACAAGAAAACATTATGGTTCTTCCAAGAAAGCTTCCCTTTGCTCCTCGCCTGGCACAACACAAGATCTTTATCGGATGATCTCAGAAATCTGGCCAGAATCGGTCGGGGCCTGTCTCCCTCAGCAAATCTGTGAGCTGGGACTCTGTGAGCTCGCTCAATTTCCAGCTTGTAGTCTGTTATGTCGAGCAGACTCGGGAAAAGCTCATCTAGGAATTTCACCATATCTCTGCCCCCTCTATCTAGGAATTCCAACAATTCGAACGTTATTTCTGCGGCTTCTATTCTCAAGATCTTCAAGCTTTTCAAGGAGATGTTCCAAATCAACTTTGGTCGCGGGTGGATAAGCGGTTAATTTCCTCTCCAAAGATTCCAGAAAATCGATTTGTTTTTCAACATCAGTCACTCTTGTACCTAACTCAGAGAATTTTATTTCCATTGCCGTAATCGATCAACGTATTACAGCGAGACCCTCCAAGTCAGCAACAACCTTCGTCAACATCACCGACATGTTGGACAACTGACACTGGATCACCTCTCCTGCCGCGCCATCCAAATCGAGTCCCCGGTCTGTAGGCCTGTCGGGGCTTTCATCCTGAACATGTAAGTGTCTTTTAATATCTCCAGAGCCCGAGGATTTTGACTTCTTTGCCATGTTTTGCAGCAAAGGGCAAATGTGTAACTGGGTGTATCAAATTTCACCAGATTATAACACGAGAATAATCGAAAATTCAGCAAAGTGCGCAGAGCTCGTCGCCCACACGTCTGCTCCTTGCATGGTGTCACCGGCTTCCTCTATTACATTCTTGATCACCACTCATCTGAAACTGTCCATCATCACTTTACGAATGCCTCTCATTCCAGGACCAAGGTGTTGAAATTGACTGTACCTCTGCATTAGAAACAGAAATTCTCCATGTCCTGCAAAGTCACTCTCTAACTACTCACGAAAAATTTACAACCAATCAATGTGTTTTGCCTGTTGTGTAATAACACCGCAGAGAACAGCAGCAACAGTGAGCAAGTATAAATATATAAAGCTGGTGGTGGGTATAGCCAGGATCCTGTCAACACTGACCTCTGTACTTAAAGAAGTGTAGCATTGTCTCTCAGGGCTTCAGACTCAGAATGAATGCAAGCAAGAGGGCAGATCCCTTCTGGATTATTCATTTTTGCCAGTCTATGCCACATATGAATCAGAATTACTTTTTTAAAGCACTGGTGTTTGTTTTTATATGAAGAAAATCAGAAATATTTCACATCAATAAACCAAGAGTAAAAGGCTAAAAATTCCATACCTACATTTTTAGTTAAGGAACAAACCTCGAACCTTGAAATATTTCACACACACTGTAAATAGTTATCTCAAATTGTAAAAAAAAAACAAATTGTTTACTCAACTTAAGCTTAATTTTTTACTGTTCTTACTAGTTTTAATTAAGTTAACATTACTCTCTTAACCCTAAAGTTGTAATTAATAAAAACATTTAAGTGGTCCTAATTAAACAGTACTTGAAATGTCGTATTTTGTTATAACTCAAATGTTCTTTAAACTTTGGACTCAAAATTATCAAGTGCAAAATTGCAGCTGTGTGGATACCTATAAGCCATTGTGTTTGAATAAATTATGTATATTTGGTCAAAACAAGGGAATTTATGTAGAAAAATTGTAATCGTTAGTTAAAAATTTATATAATTCTAATGACTATTGTTGTTGTTTTACTGTCATGGCTCTGGTGAGTTCGCCGGTTTATTTTGTTTGTTTTGTCATGTCTCACAGGCACGGCCGGCATGCATGATCGGCGTTTCCATGGGAGCATTGATTGTTCCTTGGGGAACATTGATCATGCCACTGATTAGCGTGCCAAGCAACACCTGTTCTCCTCTATTTCACTCCCTTCTTAAGCCCATCATGTTCTCAGTATCTTTGCTAGATTGTTGTTTGATGTTGAGTACTAACCTCACTGCCTAGTTGGTCCTGTCTCGTGTATCTGTTGGATGCCCGCGTGTCGGGTGTGTGGTTGCCTTCCAGTTTTGGTGCGTGTCAGTTGGTCTTCCACGGAGGATACCTCGTCTCTGCCCTCGTGTTGGGAGTTAAGATCGCCCATCTCTGCTGGGCATTGTTCTGCACTTCACTAAGCTTCAACGGAGGATTCTACGAATCTGTTCCTGACTTCCACAAAGCACACACTCATCCTACAAACACACTCTTCACAGATTGCTCCTTGCACAGCCATGGCACGCACGCTATCAGAGATCACTTCCCGCTGCTGCAGTCGGTGCCGGGATCTTCGACATTCCACAACCCAGTGACTGCCCATATTTGTTGTTAATAAATCCTTTGAACTGTTCCTCTGCTCTTGGGTCTGTTTGTCTCACTATCGCTCATTACAGAACAATCTAGCCAAGTATGTACCCAGCGGAGGAATCCACTCTTCGCTCCGCCCTCTCTCAGCAGGGAGTCTTGCTGGGACGTCAGTAGGATCAAATCTCTGCTTCGAAACGGGCTCTAGAGATGATGGCTTTGCAGCTCACAAGCTCACCTCTTTTCTTCAGCAGCTCTGCCTATCTCCTGATGCTGGCCCCTCTCAGGAAGCTTCTTTACCGGCTCCGGTGGTTCCCCTGGCTCATGGACGCTTTGAAGCCAGTATTCCCCCTCCAGCCCGTATTCCCCCTCCAGCCCGTATTCAGGTCAGGCTAAATCCTGCAGCGCATTCCTTTCACAATAATCCCTGTTCTTCACATTACAGCCCTCCACTTTTGCATCGGATACTATGAATGTGGCTTGTGTAATTACGCTTCTCACTAGAAGGGCTGGAGAATGGAGTACTGCCATGTGGGATAACAGACATCCCTGCTGCGCTTCCTATTATGCCTTTATTATGGAGCTCCACCGAGTGTTTGATTGCTCGGCTCAAGGTCGGGAGGCGGCGAGGGTCTTATCTTGACTGTCTCAAGGAGATTGACAAGTCTCAGATTTTGTGATTGAATTTCGCACCCTAGCTGCTTCTTGTGAGTGGAATGACCATGCTATGTGGGATCGATTTCTGCATGGTCTTTCCGATGACATTCTGGATGAGAATTTCTCTTTGGATTTGCCTCCGCGCTTTGATGACTTGGTGGATTTGGCTATCCGAGTCGATCAACACCTGACCCTATGCCATCGACGTTGCTTTCCACCTACACTGGCGACTGATCCTCCTACCCGTTCTGCCTCTTCAGCGAACTCACCAGTATCACGGCCTGACACTTAGCCGATGCAAGTCGTTAGAACTCAAGACTCACGCAGGGAGAAACAGTGACGTCTCGTGAGTCGTGAATGGACTGTGTTTTTACTGTGCTCGTTCTGATTATCTCTCTGCTTCCTGTCCGGTACAAGACATCGCTCGTCGGTAGGAAAGGGGTTACTGGCGAGCACAACACCTTTGGACAAAACCCCTGGACTTCGGACACTTCTCCTGGCCCAGCTGCAGTATGGATCTGCCTGTCACGCGGTTTCTGCCTTGGTTGATTCCAGATCTGAAAGGAACTTTATGGATTTCAAATTGGCTTCAAAATGGCGACTTCCTATGGTTCAGTTGGATAAACCCATCACCGCCCACACCCTAAGTGGCACGCCGCTGTCCGTCATCACTCAATCCACAAAGCCAGTCACCTTCATCTCTGGGAATCATACAGAGCAGTTGTGTTTCTACCTTATCCAATCTCCATCAGCACCGGTAGTGTTGGGGCATCCTTGGTTGGTAACACACAACCCACACATAGACTGGTCAACCAACACTGTTCTTGCTTGGAGTCCTTATTGTTTGTCGCACTGTCTTAACTCTGCTGTTTCCCCTGTCCAGTCTTGTGTTTCATTGCAGGATGAACTGGCGGACTTATCCGGAGTACCGTTGACATACCATGACTTGAGGGCAGTGTTCAGCCGGTCCCGTGGCGCGACCCTTCCTCCTCATCGCACATACGACTGTGCGATTGAACTGCTTCCGGGCACTCGCTATTCGCTCTTGGCTCCCGAGAGGGAAGCCATGAACAGGTATATCAATGATTCTCTGGCAGCTGGTCTCATCCGCCCTTCCTCTTTGCCGGCAGGGGCGCGGTTCTTCTTCATGGAGAAGAAGGATGGCTCGCTTAGACCCTGTATAGATTATCGGGGGCTGAATGACATCACGGTGAAGAATCGCTATCCTTTGCAATTGATGTCCTCAGCCTACAAAGTTGAATTTATGCAACGCTCATCACCTTGACTTGTCCAGATTAGGAAGGGGGATGAGTAGAAATGGCTTTTAACACCCATAGGGTTCACTTTGAATACTTTGTTATGCCTTTTGGATTGGTCAGTGCCCCTGCCGTCTTCCAGGGGCTTGTGAATGACGTGTTTAGAGACATGGTTGATCGTTTTGTGTTTGTCGATCTTGATGATATTCTGATCTTCTCCCAGAATATCTAGGACCATGTGCAGCACATCAGGCAGGTGCTTCTTTGACTGCTAGAGAATCGGTTCTTCGTCAAGGTGGAGAAGTGCACTTTTCATGCACAGTCGTTTCCGTACCTGGGGTTCATCGTTTCGTCTGAGGGAGTGCACATGGACTCGACTAAGGTTAGAGCCATCTCTGATTGGCCAACCCCAGATTCTCACAAGGTATTGCAGAGGTTTCTGGGGTTCGCTAATTTTTATCTGAGATTTATAAGGAACTACAGTCAGCTCGCTGCACCTCTGATGGACCTCACCTCCACATGCACTGAATTTTGTTGGTCTCCGCAAGCTGAGGCTGCGTTTTCTAAATTAAAGGAGAGGATTTCTACCGCACCCTTCCCCGTTACTCTCGATCCTGCAAGTCAGTTTGTGGTGGAGGTGGGTGCATCTGAGCTTGGTGTTGGCTGAACGGAATTATGACGTCGTCAACTGAGAACTATTGGCTGTCCGGTTAGCCTTGGGCGAGTGGCGTCATTGGTTAGAGGGTTCGGGGGTACCTTCGTGGTCTGGACAGATCATAAGAACCTAGAGTATATTCGTAGTGCCAAACACCTCAACTCTAGACAGGCTCGCTGGGCACTATTTTTCAAGGTGTACTGTCACGGGTATTGTTGTTAATAAATCCTATGAACTGTTCCCCTGCTCGAGTCTGTTTGTCTCACTATCGCTCATTACATTTGTTGTAGCTGGTTGATAGTTGTGATTTGTGTGAAGTCACCATGAGGGTGATTAGTGTTACCTCTGGTGAACTTGGAGCCTGTTAAATTTTAGTCATTTTTCTCTACTCAATTGTACTTTACAAAAGTGCAGATTTATGTGTACTAAGAAGAAGTGAGGAGAATCCATATGGCTAACCAAGTGTCCAGTTGTAATTTACCTTATATTGTATAGACATGCTATAAATAAATGTAAATAATTAAATAAAAGCAACAATACTTTAATCACAGATTAATTAAATTTACTTGTTACTAGTAAATGTTACTTGAAAATGTAAGTTCAGCCAAACTTACTTGAGCCAAATTAGTATGTTTACTTAAAAAAATCATGCAAACCGATTGCCTTAAAAATCTACGTAAAGTCAGCTAATTAGATTTTACAGTGTATAAGTTATTGTGCACTGTTAGTGTTCAGGACATAAATGATACATCACATTTTAAGATTTTCACCTGGCGATTAAAAAAAGGCATTTATTTGCATTGAAGTAAGGACCTGAGCCATAGGGACCAGAATAACATAGGGACTTGCGAATTAGCTCTTTTAAGTTGGCCCAGTAAGCAACGATCTAGCAACCACCCAGAACACCCTAGCAACAACATATGAACATGCTAAAAGCCACTCAGAACACCTTACACATTAGCAACTGTAAAGCAAAGCCCAGGCAACCACCCACAACAACTATGTTTTCTTCATATAAGGTAAAAAATAGTTGAATAATACTATTGCTATATATACTCACTGGGCACTTTATTAGGAACACTATGGTCCTCATTAAGTGCCCAACGTGGTCATCCGCCTCAAGGTTCGACATGTTGTGCATTCTGGGACGCTATTCTACTCATTACAATTGTACAGAATGGTTATCTGAGTTACCGTAGCCTTTCTGTAGCTTGAACCAGTCTGGCCATTCTCCGTTGACCTCTCTCATCAACAAGACGTTTCCGTCTGCAGAACTGCCGCTCACTGGTTGTTTTTAGCACCATTCTCTATACACTCTAGAGACTGTTGTGCGTGAAAGTCCCAGGAGATCAGCAGTTACAGAAATATTCAAAACAGCCTGTCTGGCACCAACAAACATGCCACGGTCGAAATCACTGAGATCACATTTTTGTAACCATTCTGATGGTTGATGTGAACATTAACTCAAGCTCCAGACCCGTATCTGCATGATTTTATGCATTGCACTGCTGCCACATAATTGACTGATTAGACAATCACATGAATAATTAGGTGTACAGGTGTTTCTAATAAAGTGCTCAGTGAGTGTAAATGTCATGACCAGGGTTCAGATATCAATCACATCTTGAGTATTAATGCATTTAAACGGCATGTTGTTGTCACGACTGATTATGAATTAATTAATATAAAAAAATAGAGTTAAAACACTTCTGTAAAACAACTATTCCTTTCAGAGAACACCAAGCAGGTTCGGAGAACAAATATGTTGCATAAAAAATTTTTTAAAAAAAGGAAAAAAAAAGATTAAATTGGCATTGACAAACAGTATGTGCCTTGTCAAATCAAAAGTACATGTGACCGGCATAACAGGGAGGAAATGCAGTTTCTGCACCAGACTTAAAGATCCATTCTTGTTCTGCACCTATTTTAAGGGTGTGAGAAGTTTAAATTACTGTCATTGACAGTAGAAAACAACTGAAGGAGGGATTCTGTGGAATGCGACAAGCTAAAAAAAAAAAAAAAAAGAAAAAAAAAAGAAGAAACGACAAGGCTAAAACCCAAAGGATTATCACCCAAGATTATCCCAAAGAGAGCTATTGTGAAATACCAACAATACTGCTAGATTTAGATAGTGGAAATCTAAATACCAAAGCACAACCTTGCATAGACAGACAGACATCTCACCCACAAAATAAGAACTTACATTTGAGTTAAAAAGAATGCAATACCATGCAGAGTAGAAAGGACGGAAAAACAAGGGTAGGATGGAGGCTTTGTTAACCAACATGATCACACGAGAATCTACAAGTCGCTTTCGAAAGTTCATGCTCCCTGAAATTGACCTTTTTCAGTCAAATTACTGGCATGCACCACCCCCCATCAGACATTTTTGCATCAGTTCAAATGTGAACATATTTCCCCTAGAGGAACCAGGAAGTAATCGTGTTCACATAAACAATGGTGAGCAAAATTTTAAGATTGCATTATTCGCACTATAATTACATTTTTACTCCATTTACGGTTAGGTTTTGGGTTGGGGTTTGGGTTATGAGGTAGAGTTAACACAATATGCATTTCTGTTGACTGTATAACATAATTAACAACTAAAAATACAAACTTGCTTTTTGCACCACTATGTGGACATTTCACCCGGAAACTGGAGCTCACACGTGCCTACGTTCAACAACATTTTCAGCTTTGGCCATTTTGAATTTGATTTGAATTTCGGTAAGCACAGACTGATTTCAGCAGCAAAATGTTTTACCTACTGTTGATGAATTTACAGTGTGATCAGTCTGTTGTTACCACCAAGGCCAGTGGTTATAGTGCCTACTAGCATGTGCTCTTTGACTACTAAAGAATTTAAAGAATTGGGCACATTCACTTAAACACGGGTGGGCCAAGGTTTGCCTAGATACGCCCTGTCGACACACACCCACCCAATTACAAAGCACAAATTTGTAAATGTCATTCATTTGTATATGTAAATATAAATGAGAAGCCGACTTAAAATTTGCGTGAAGACATCCATTTTTGGAAGCCCATCCAAAAAGCAAATCCTGCCTCTGAAAAACACAAATAAGATAAGAAAATGTCCCAACTTTGACATTATTATGCAAACTTGAATTTTCTAGCTTGTAGTGACAAGGTTGCTTCTTTAAAGAGTCAATAAGAACTTGAAAGACGACACAAAATATGTGGCAGCTGCTGGGCATTTCTAGTGCTGTTAAACAGTACAGGAGCAAATTAGTGTTTTCACAGTCAGGTTCTCTTTTTAAAAAAAACAAGTGAAAAAGAACCCATGCAGTTCTCTTTGCATTTCCACTTTCCCTGGCCCTAAAAGTGGGCTCATATCTCATTTTAGTCCACTTTACATTCATTTTGTTTTCCAATAATTGGCCTATAATATTTTTCCTTATTATTATCTTATTACTATTACTAATTTAAAATTAAAATATTATCATAAAGCTCTCTGGAAAACTTGATTCTTGAAGGACATAAATATTGATGTGTTTCTCACCCAAACTTATCATATAGATTCTGAAGACATGGATTTAACCACTGGAGTCATATAGATTACTTTTGTGCTGCCTTTATATGCTTTTAGAGCTTCAAAGTTTTGGACCCTGTTGACTTGCTGCCTTTATATGCTTTTAGAGCTTCAAAGTTTTGGACCCTGTTGACCTATGGACCCACAGAGCATAAAATATTCTTCTAAAAATCTTTGTGTTCAGCAGAAGACAAAAAGTCATACATATATGGGATGGCATGAGTGTGAGTAAATGATGAGAGCTTTAATTTTTGGGTGAAATAAGTAGCTGTGTAGTAAGCACGATAATATACAGTCAGATGGTATAATGTATTCCTATTGTAATTTAGTGGAGAATGATGAATGTATTCAGCCTTCATTTTGACAGAAAACTAAAGGATAAGTTTCTGGGTGTAGTTTAAAATTGTTTGCAAGTTAAAAGCAAACCATACTCATAGTATGGAAGGTTATAAAGGGGTCTGAATTATTTTGGAGTGCAAAAACTTAAGACTAAATCATTTTGAAGTCATAGCTTTGACTGAATAATTTAACAGCCTTTGAGGCTTGGCTTCTGCAGTGCTTGTCTGAATGGAAAGCACCCAATTGAACATGACAAAAGTAAACAAAGTTTGCAAACCTAATAAGATCAAACGTGTTTGAAAACCACTTCTGGCGATATGTTATTTTCAGTACATGAAACTATTTGAGTAAAGTTTACATGTGGAATGAGTTTGTGACGAGGAGGAGGGTGTGGCTGGGCCATGTGGGCTCAAGCTGAATTGTCCTAATCAGCTGGGAGGGGGATAAAGACGAGCCAGAGGCACCAGTTAGAGAGAGAGAGAGAGACACACACATGGCTGCTGTGTGTGTGTGTCTGTGTGTTTAAGTTCAGTTGATTTATGTCATTAAAAGTTTCGTTGACTGCTTAGCCGGTTCCCGCCTCCTCCTTGCCCATCCTTACCCGTTACATTGGTGCTGAAACCCGGGAAGGAGGAGGGGTGTGCTGTCGTAGAGTCCACGCCACTGCCGTCCGCCAGGGGATGGAGGAGTCGCTGCCAGCCACTGGGAGTCAGAGGAGCTGTTCCGTCTGCCAGTGGTCGGAGGACTCGCTGCCGTCCACCTGGGGAGGAGCGGCTGTCGTCCGCCAGAGAGCGGAGGAGTGGCTGAGGACCAGGCGACAGCGTGTCCAGGGAGCAAGTTTTTCTCTCTCTCTATCTGTCCCTCCCCCTCGCTCTTTCTTTCTTCCTTCTCCCTCCTCTCATCTCTCCCAGGGCTTCAGAGAGGCAGGGAAGACCTGCCAGCAAAAGGACGGCCGGAAGGGCAACACCTCCCCTCCAGGATAGGATGTCACGCCAGAGGTTTCCCGGCCTGAATCAGGCGGTGTAACGAGTAGGAGGGCGTGGCCGGGCCGTTAGGATGCACGCCCGGCGCTGAATTGTCCTAATCAGCCGGGAGGGGGATAAAGATGAGCTGGAGGCGCCAGTTCAAGAGAGAGAGAGACACACGTGGCCGCTGTGTATGTATGTGTATCTATGTGTTAATTTAAGTTAATTTATGTCATTAAAAGTTTCATTGACTGCTCAGCCGGTTCCCGCCTCCTCCTTGCCCATCCTTACCCGTTACAGAGTTACTGTTTGTTCATGCCTGCAAAAGGTCATACATTGTTGACATAGTACTCAAACAAATTTTGCTAACTGGATATGCAAAAATCTGTGCTGATGTTTTTTACCAGAATGCAAATAGTATCAAAAGAGATTCTAGAATTTCTTGTAGCAATCATGGGTGAAAATTTGGTGACAGTAGGTCGAAAGTTCTTCAGCTGAAAAACAGTGTGTGCATACCAAAATTAGAACCACTACCTCCAGTTGCTGAAGCTGGAAGTATTGTTGGATCATAAGAGCACATGTGAGCTCAAGTTTCCAGGTGAAATGTCCACAGAGTGGTGCCAAAAGCAAGTTGTATTTGTATTTGGAAAGGTGATCACGTCTGAATTGATGAAAAAAGGCCTGATAGGGGGATGCCGCTTGTCAGTAAATCTGTAAAATGCCGTCGATTTCAGGGTACCTGAACATTCGGAAGAAATGTCAATTTCTCGTGTGATCATGTTTATAACTCTCAACATAGAACACCTGAAATGGTCAAATTTTAAATGAGTGAAATTTAAAATTGCTCCTGTTTAATTAAAACAAAGTCTGTTTTGTTGTCAGTGACCAACAATCAAACTGTTCTTACAAACATTTAATAAGAATTTGGGACACAACAATTCACAAAGGAAAACGTTCAATAAAGACAGCTTTTTTTCAAATGCAAAAAAAACAACAAAAAAACAGTTGGAGCATAACAGGCTAACAGGCTTGCAGATGCTGTAGTGGTAGCTCACGTTTAAATTTTAAACATAGGGGAACAAAATAATATCACAATTTCTTTACATTATCTATTATTTGCAGTCCACATCGAGTGTCGACACCCTGTTTGGAAAAAAGGCCAGATTACTAACGACTAAGGCGCGAAATATTGGAAAAATTCAAACGACACTACTATGAAAAGGATAGAGCTTGCTCATGCAGCATTGAATTATTTCAGACATTTCTAAATTATATTGGAAGTGCAAGCTTAGCTTCTATCACGTTTAAATGTGTTTTTGTTCTTGTTTTGTTTTCATGCCTTTTATTTTGAAATTAGTTTACTTCCTATCCCTGTTTCTGGTCATGTCATGTGATTTCCTGTTCCCCTCATTTGTTCCTTTCATCTGAGTGTCTGGTTTCATGTGTCTTGTTATCTTATTAGTTCTGTTATATTACTGGTTCCTGTTTATTAGTCTTGCTATCATGTTCGTTAGTTTAGTCTCGTCACTGGTTGTCTATGTCATGTGGTTACCCATGTCCATGTATTTTAACCCTCATGTTTGTCACTGTCTTTTGTCAAGTATTGTGTTGGTGTAATGTTGTGACAGTCTTCATGCTGTCAAGTCATTGTTTATAGTGACATTTATTCAAGTTTAGTTTATGTTCTGGTTTACTGTATATTCTGTTTTCACTTTGGACTCACGACTTTGGATTTGTAAATAAACTGCACTTGGGTTCTCACAAAATCATTGTAATGTTACAGAGCAGGCAGGACACGGTGAAGACAGGAACGGATGAGGACGATGATGTGAGAACCCATGTGCAGTTTATTTACAAATCCAAAGACGTGAGTCCAAAGTGAAAACAGAATATAAACTAAACTTGAATAAACTGCACTATAAACAATGACTTGACAGCATGAAGTCTGACACAACATTACACCAACACAAAACTTGACAAAAGACCATGGCAAACATGAGGGCTAAAATACATGAACATGGGTAACCACATGACAGACAACCAATGACAAAACAAAACTAATAAACATGATAAGACTAATAAATGGGAACCAATAATAAAACAGAACTGATAATAAGATAAGACACATTAAACCAGACACTCACATTAAAGGAACAAATGAGGGGAACAGGAAATCACATGACAAGGACACATGACCAGAAACAGGGACAGGAAGTAAATTAATTTCAAAATAAAATGCATGAAAACAAAACATGAACAAAAACACATTTAAACGTGACAGCTCCAGAGCAAAGTGCCATTTTAAGCTATAGATTGGTAAGATTTACAGTTCAGAAATAGAATATACATGCCATACACGACTTCAGATAAAATCTGGTCCAATATACCAACTTAGACTTATAAAACAGATTCAGTCCCTCAATATCTTGAGGTCCTCGGCAAATCATTGTGATTAAATGCATTAAATATTTATAGAGTTCTCTCTCATGCGAAGGACAGAAAGAGACACCAAAGCTTTTTCTCAAGGAGGCTGGTGGTACATTAGCATTGTGAGCATGTGTAGTATTGTCCCGCCCCCTGCCGTCAGTCCAGTGGTTTGTGGGAGATGTAGTGTGAGTATTTGGCTCCATTCTTCTCACACAGGTCCAGAATAGCTGTAATGGTTATTGTGCTCAGACTCTCCCAAGTGTAGGCTTGGTTTCCGCTCTGCATCATCACTTTCCACCATCTCTGGAATCGAGCATTGATGTGAAGGACGGACCTTGAAGAAATCCGACACGTATCGCACCTGCAAGAGACAGTGCAAATTACTTTCCAATGCTTCATATAAAACCAAACCAAGGGGCCTATTATTTTTGGAGCAACAGAGGCAGAAAATTTCCAGCCTTCCATAATACTTATATTAGATGGTTAGATCTAAATGTTAATGTAATGTTTAGGACAAAAAGCAAGAGAGCCAAGAAGCAGCTAATATTTGCTGGCACTTTAACTTTGGGGATTTGATGCTTCTAAAATGTACAGTATATCATATACAATTACCAAACTCATGAAACCTCACAACAAACCAAACCTTTCCATTCACCCTTCCCCAACATGATTAACTGTAACTTACAGTGAGAATTGCAATGAGTGCCCCTTGGAGGAGTCCTACCAGCACGTCGCTCCAGTGATGTTTATAATCGGACACGCGAGTGTAACCTACATACACGGCAAAGGCCACCAGGAAAAACTGGATGGTGGGCCTCAGGAGACGAGCCCATTTCTCATTCAGTCTAGCCTGGACATAGAACTGTGGAGAGAAAGAAAGTGGGGAGATTAAAGGCTTATGATATAGGAATTTTATGCAACTTTTAGGAAGAGAATAGCGGCAGGTTTATAGTGTAATTTCATGAAGGAAAAAAAATGCTTAGGATAAAAATTGGCTTGCAAGCAAAAAATGTAATACTTAGTCCCTAACAACATTGTTGTTGGAATAAAAAGAGTTGACTTTTACATTAAGTTTGGTCTTTTATGGACCATCATCCCATTTTGGAAAAGATGTACTAGTGTAATGACCTGATCTGACCTGGGAATCACTACAGGGTCTCAATGAGGGCAGTGCGTGTTAATAAGTATACATACACTCACTGAGCACTTTATTAGGAACACCTGTACACCTACATATTCATGCGATTATCTAATCAGCCAATTGTGTGGCAGCAGTGTAATGCATAAAATCATTCAGATGCGGGTCAGGTGCTTCAGTTAATGTTCACACCAACCATCAGGATGGAGAAAAAAAATTTGATCTCTGTGATTTGACCATGGCATGATTGTTGGTGCCAGACGGGCTGGTTTAAGTATTCCTGTAACTGCTGATCTCCTGGGATTTTCACACACAACAGTCTCAAGAGTTTACTCAGAATGGTTCTAAATACAAAAAACATCCAGTGAGCGGCAGTTCTATGGATAGAAACGCCTTGTTGATGAGAGAGGTCGACGGAGAATGGCCAGACTGGTTCGAGCTGACAGAAAGGCTATGGTAACTCAGATAACCACTCTGTACAATTGTAGTGAGCAGAATAGCATCTCAGAATGCATCTCACAACATGTTGAACCTTGAGGCGGATGGGCTACAACAGCAGAAGACCATGTCTGGCACTTTATTAGGACCATAGTGTTCCTAATAAAGTGCTCAGTGAGTGTACATACATGCATGCCTACCCATTCATGCTGGACTGTATTCAATGTTGAGTCAGTTTAATGGACATTAAAGAATATCAGGGCTCCATTGAAACAGCCTGCAAAACAAACTGCTTAGAGTGCCAAGGAAAAGCAGATTTTTTTACTAGATGAATCTTAATGAAACTTCATACATTGAGGAGATCAGAGAGTTGAATATTTGTCTCGAAAAAACTGTTGCCGACATCTCTGAGAAATAACAAAATAACAATATCAGAGGGCTCTTTGAATGGCCTTTGGCTGTATTTGTGTATGTTTTTAAGTTTATGTTAATTTAAGTCCATTATTAAACAATTAAAGCTTTCTTTTTAGTTCATCGGGAAATCATTTTGTATTAGGAATAATGAAAATCCCATCTTGACTGTTCTTTAGAGTTTTATATAATTCAGTTGTGCCCTGTTGTTTTCATTGTTTTGTTTTACTCTGATAGTTTCATAAAATTAGTTCCAGGCTTTGCAAACCCCTGAAATGAAGGACACACACAAAAAAATTACATTAAATTGTACATCTATCATCTATCCCTCATTATTCTTCATTCTTTTCTGATTGTATGAAATTTAATGATCCATGTGCTTCAAATGCTTTAAAAGGGTCATGTGATAATTTTTTTTAATTGTTTCCCCCTCTGTGGTCCACTAAAAATGTTAGCAAAAAAACTTCTTTCACGTTGTCATTATGGGGTATTGTTTGTAGAATTTTGAGGAAAATAATGAATTTAATCCATTTTGGAATAAGGCTGTAACATAACAAAATGTGGAAAAAGTGAAGCGCTGTGAATACTTTCCGGATGAACTGTATTTGACCCTCAGAATTAAACGGTATGTTTTTGCTGCTGTGTGTTCAAGACCTTAAGACTAAATGTCTTCTTCATAAGTCTGCATTACATTAAGACAAGTGTGACACTTAAACTGTTAAGGAAAATTCCAGACAAAGAAAGTGTTCATAAAAGTAAAAAAACAACAACAAAAAAAAAACTATATTTACAGAATTTGATAGTTTAATCAAAATGTTTCTCTTCAAATATATACATTTAACATTACTCAATTATTGGATAGAACAAAATATACAATGTCAACATACTACAAATTAGGCTAAATATTTTCCAGATAATAATGTAGGCACTGATATGAAGATCTTTGGCCGATGCAATATCGATTTTAACAAACAACTACAGGCCGATACAGATATTTTGCCACTTACCTTATCACCTTATCAAATCACTGTTTTGCTTATGAATTATGGTTTAAAAATGTACAAAGAGGTACAAAAGCTATCTTATTGTTCTAACAGTAATTAATTAATTTCCATTGAACATGGATTGGATCTATTGAACACATTAACTTTTTTTGAACTTTTAGAGAGCCACAATCAAAGATAAAAAGATATATATATATAACATGATGATTTTTGTGGGGAAAATTTAGCACTTTTTGCAGTTTTTAACAAAAGAACATTACACATTTATATTATTATTATTTTTATATTTGTTTTATGTTTTACTTTTTTGGATTTAAATTATTTTGGTAGGTATTTCTTTATTTTAAACCATCAGCTTTTTATATTGCCGTTTTCATGCTTATGCAATCAAAAGCAATGAAAGCGTCAATATTATAAAACGATGGTTGATATTGGCGGTTTATATCGATGGTTAAAACTGATGGTTTTAATTTGGTCCTTGGCATCAAAAATTTTGAAAACTCATGACACAGCTAGGAACAGCACAAGGTTAGGTAGATTTCCCCCATTCTTTTTGTCAGTATTTCTGATTCAGGAATAATAGTATTAATCCTAACCTGCTTTCTCTTTACTTCCCCATGACTGGGCAGGCCAAGTTTCTAAACACCCAATGGGCATCGTTGATAATAAATGTGGGTGGTCTCGTATGAATGGAATTGGGTTTCTGACATTAGAAATCCAAAGATTTTAGAAGTGTTGTTTTTTCAGCTTGGTTTGAGTAAATGCTCTTTGTGGACTAGGAGGAAGTTTTTAGTTCTAAAAGTTAGTTTTAATAGTACAATAAACTCTTATTTCAAAGTATCAATAAAAATTAAGGAATTTGATTCCTCATGATAAGGCCCCTTAATAGAGTTAAATAATAGAGCCTGTGATTACTATATCACTCACCGCTAAGAACAGCATGCAGTACATCCCAAAGGAGGAGTGCCCCGAGTAGAAGGACAACCTAGAACATACAAATCAGATATAATTTCAAAGATTAAAAAGATGTTCCCACAAAACAAAGAAAGAAAGACTTGCATTAACCTTTCTCGTCAGAGACACACCTGGCTTCAGTGACATCACGTGGGTCGCCAGTGCAGTTGATTGTGGCCATATAACCTTTGCAGACTTTGGGAGCACACACTGCTAAGAAATGTGGGCGTGGTCGCCCAATGGTGTACTTGGCCAAGTCTGTCAGTGATTGGCTGACAGCTCCCCCAAATAGGAAGGTGCCCAGCACCTTATATATTGTTGACACGTACTGATTAAAGGTAGAGTTGGAGCGAATTTTTTTACTGTACACGAGGTATGCCTCACCCGACGATATCTAAACGGGAAAAAAAGGTTGATTGTTTAGTACATTTCACAAGCTTGCAACTAAGATCAAACTGAGTGAAAAGAACTATTGATTGAGATGCAAAACTATAACCTTAAACAATATAGTAAATAAATAAATGTAACAAAAGTAAGCAAGGTTTATGCTTAAAACATGACATGCAACTTTGCTTCTCAAGTCAATTTTAATAACATTGAGAAATTTCTACTGGAAACAAGACAAAAAGACATTTTTGTTTAATGTATGCTTGAGAGTATTGATATAAATGTATGCATATGCTAATGGACAGCAATGTTTGATGAATAATTACATTTACTTAACAAATAAGTTACAGAGTTCAATTGATGTGCGGTCACAGGCATGCAACAGTTTATAGAGCTTACTATACAATAGCTTAGACAATGATTAATTGAATTAGATTTTAGAGCCACAACAGTTTCATGGAACTTTAATAAATGTCTTAGATTATCCTTAAAAATACCAAAAACACGATGTAAAACAAGCCCATGACCACATGACCCTCAATCTCCAGCTGTGTTGTTGTGCATAATGAAACCCTCTGCTGTGCAAAGTCATGAATGAACACTTTGTTTTGTTCTGTGCGTGACTCTGGAGATGAGATCATGGGAGGGATGATAGAGGGATAGATAGAGAAATGAATGGAGGAGACTCTCACAATGATGACCGTGCAGGTGATAGTGACTACAGCCAGTGTTACATGTGTGATGGTTTCTGGTCTAATGGGGTAACCAATGCTCTCGTCCTGGCAGTAGATGCCTCGCTCATATGGCTGGGATGCAATATTCATGATCACAAAGGGCAGAGAAGCTACAGGAAAGAGGAAGAGACAACAAAAATAAATAAAAGGTATATCTGCTGCCTGAATGATGACGTAATGTTAAATGTTGAGGATACCTGGGTGAATCTCATGGAACCTATCAAGAACATATTCAATATTTCAACCAAAAATAAATTAAAGAAAAATTACATTTTGGTTTAAGAAAATGAAGCCTATTATTTGGCATTATTTTCATGACAATTAAGAATATTCCAAGCCCATTTTATTATCATAATACAAAAAAATCTGTGCAATGTGAAATATATACATTTGTAAAGTATTTATACATAATGGTAGTACTCCCTTTAATCTACACAGATTTAAATAAATAAAAAAATAATAATAATTGTATTACTCATTATTACAGTAATAAGAATCTAATGAGTATCACCTTTAAAAATACTTGGAATGACAAAACAAACCAAACCAAAAAACAAAACAAAAAACAAAAGCAAAAAAACAAAAAAAAAAACAACAAAAGTGATAATATCTGTTTCTTAAGTTCTTAAATGCCCAGGGTCCCTGCTCATCTGCATGAATGTGCCTTAGGCATGCTGCATGGAGGCATGAGGACTGCAGATGTGGCCAGGGCAATAAACTGCAATGTCCGTACTGTGAGACCCCTAAGACACCGCTACAGGAAGACAGGAAGGACAGCTTATCATCCTCGCAGTGGCAGACCACGTGTAACAACACCTGGTACATCCGAATATCCGAATAATGGCAACAACAACTGCACGAGTTACACCAGGAATGCACAATCCCTCCATCAGTGCTCAGACTGTCCACAATAGGCTGAGAGAGGCTGGACTGAGGGCTTGTAGGCCTGTTGTAAGGCAGGTCCTTACCAGACATCACCACCAACAACGTCACCTATGGGCACAAACCCACCTTCACTGGACCAGACAGGACTGGCAAAAAGTGCTCTTCACTGACGAGTCGTGGTTTTGTCTCACCAGGGGTGATGGTCGGACTCGCATTTATCGTCGAAGGAATAAGCGTTACACCGAGGCCTGTACTCTGGAGTGGGATTGATTTGGAGGTGGAGGGTCTGTTATGGTCTGGTGTGTCACAGCATCATCGGACTGAGCTTGTTGTCATTGCTGGCAATCTCAACGCTGTGCGTTACAGGGAATACATCCTTCTCCCCCATGTGGTGCCCTTCCTGCAGGCTCATCCTGATATGACCCTCCAGCATGACAATGCCACCAGCCATACTGCTCATTCTGTACTTGATTTCCTGCAAGATAGGAATGTCAGTGTTCTGCCATGGCCAGCCAAGAGTCCGGAAATCAATCCCATTGAGCCAATCTAGGACCTGTTGGATCGGAGGGTGAGGGCTAGGGCCATTCCCCCCCAGAAATGTCCGGGAACTTGCAAGTGCCTTGGTGGAAGAGTGGGGTAACATCTCGCAGCAAGAACTGGCAAATCTGGTGCAGTCCATGAGGAGGAGATGCACTGCAGTACTTAATGCAGCTGGTGGCCACACCAGATACTGACTGTTACTTTTGATTTTGACCCCCCCTTTGTTTAGGGACACATTATTCCATTCCTGTTAGTCACATGTCTGTGAAACCTGTTTAGTTTATGTCTTGTTGATTTTTTTTTATGCTCATATAAATATTTACACATGTTAAGTTTGCTGAAAATAAAAGCAGTTGAAAGTGAGAGGACGTTTCTTTTTTTTGCAGTAGAAAATGTTTAATTTGTCTTAAAATTTTTAATTCATGGTGCTAATGCGCTAACATGCTACGTGGCCATAATATGCGCCGATCACACTCTGTTATTGTAATTTATGATGACACTGATTCTGCTGCAAAGATCAGTGTATAAAAGTTTTAATGTGCAGAATAAAGACAAAATAATGATCATAGGCTTACTATGGGCAGATGTGTAAATGGCTTTCACTGCAGATGGCACATGAGTGAATGGGCACTTGAAAGTGTTTGAGTAGATTTGATTCCTTTTGTAGACTAATAAAAAAATAAATAAATAAATAAATAAAAAAACACAATTCGCATGACATGGTCTTGGAAAATTTCTCTACATGAACAATCGTACAAATGTAGGTAAATCTGCACAGGCTCGCTAATAACTCTACACGCCGGTGTGTTCTTGATATTGACAGATATTGACTGCCTGAACAAGATATACCGAATAAGCTGTCGGCGTCAAAGCAGGTGGAGTTCCAGGTCACACCTACAGATGATGTGGACCAATGGCAGGAAGGTGTTTAGCTGCAGGATAGATGTTTGCCCAGGCGAGCTGTTATGAACCACCGAAAGGAACTCAAAAACACAGTATATTTGGCCAGATTTTGTTCTAAATGACGTCACACCCGTTCGTTCTTTCAATTTCGTATGAAGTATATTTGGGCCTTACACCGATTGGATTGTTTCAGAAGACATTGATTAAACCACTGGAGTCTTATGGATTACTTTTATGCTTACCGTTATCTCCTTTTTGGAGCTTCAAAGTTCTGGCCACCATTCACTTATGGACCTTCAAAGCTGAGATATATTTCTAAAAATCTTTGTTTTTGTTCTGCAGAAGAAAGTCATACACATCTGGGATGGCATGAGGGTCAGTAAATGATGAGAGAATTTTCATTTTTGGGTAAACTATTACTTTAACCCAAAACATGTTGCAACCCATATTGTAAACATAGTAATACACCCCCAGCCCAGACATCCTCACCACAACGCTTTGGTAGATGGAATGATGTGGCTAAAAATGCACATGTCTGAATGTAGCCACAGTGTGATCCTTTAATGAATGGAAAATTTCCTTGGGACATTCGGAAACGTTACAAAATCACATTGCAACCATGTGATCCAAGGCCACAGTAAGATAGGAAACCTGTAAGAGCATTTCTACTTCCTGTAATACCACTTTTTGCTGATAAGGTGGACGAATAATAGCATTGTGTTCTAGAAAGTTAGTATTTCTTTCCTGCTTATCAAGGCACAATTTTGCAGCACAGTTCTTGAATGGAATCTGTAGCATTTTTGTGGATACTTTATGAACACTGTTAAGTACCTCCTCTTTTCCAAATGTATCCCTGTGACATAACTTGAGGCATTGTGGGTGCAACATGATGCTAAGATGCTACACTGGCAAACCAAAGGATAACATGCATACGAGCCAAAATGTTAAACCTTGTGCATTGTTCGGTTGTGAGTCACACTTAAATTGTTTGAGGGTCAAAAATGACCTGAACATACAATTTTAATTTTTTTCTTAAAGATATGTAATAACACAAATTTTACTAAAGTAAAAACACTAAAGTTGTGCATTTTTAGTGGGATTTGGGATGGATTTTATGGAATTAAACCTAATTTAGCTCTTAATTACTAAATTCCACCATTCCTTTTCATATAAAATATGAACATTTTATGTTATCTTCACTTCAATAAAAACCTTCATTTCAGTAATTTGAAAGTGTCAAAACATCAAAATACGGTTTATCATGCATTGGGGGTCTCTGATGACATCTGCTGGAATAAAAATAACAATTACATGAAAATGTAATTAATATAGTCAAACAAACCTGTTTGTGTGTCTGTGTTGTGTGTGCGTGCACGTGCGTGCGTGTGTTTTCTGCATTGTGGATGTTTTATAGTATCACGCCTTCATTTATGTACAGTTGCTTTCTGCATTGTCTGTTTATTGATTTAAATATATATATATATATATTTTTTTACAAAAAATAAAATAAAAAAAATTGCTCTGTGTTGTAGTCTTTCCCATTCATTTCCTATGGCGGGTCAATTTTGACTGGAGCAACACAAGTGTTACTTATTTTGTCACAAATCCTCAACTCATCGAATCCAGTCCAATTTTTTATTTTTTTTGTCAGTGTTCAGATAGCAAATGTGGGAAAAGTAACCAAGTCTTGGACCACTCAGATGAAGGATACCGTTTTTATTAAAGAAAAAATATGAAAATGGGTAAAAAAAATGATCCAAGCAACACATGAGGGTGAAATATACTGGGCTCATCTGGACAACTCAAGAAGCTAAATGCTAAATATGGATGCCCAGCATCTCACACAAGTCCAGAATTGCTCAATTGCTATTTAGTTATACCAATGTGGTATTAAAATGTAAATGAGGACACGGATCTCTGAGACCAACAGGCAGGTCGATCACAAATTTAACTTTGGGCTCACCAAGGGAGATTTCATGTTTGCATGTGGTTTGTTCTTCAATATTATTCTACAAGGGTTATTGAATTGTACAAACAACAAGGTCATCTATATTTCCATAATAGAGAGCTAAATGTGTCACAGCGAGTTCATAATAATAGAATGCAAAAACTATTTTTTTTATTGAGCACCTTTCATACAAGATATGTATGTTTGCAAAGTTGCATATAGTATAACAAGTAAAAAATAAAATAAAAAAATAAGTGCTTAATTAGTTAACTTAATTAGAAACTTATCTTAGTTCTTTGAAAGCTGAACTGAAAATGTAGGGGTGTAAATGTTTTTGAATATGTGAACAGAGTTCGACTGTCTAATTAACCACAGTAATGGGTTCCAAAGTTTTTTAGTGAATAGTCCAGCAGGCTAATTGATGAATGAAGTCATACGGTTATGTAAAGTAACTGATTATATAACTGTAATTACGTTTCACTTGGCACTCATTTTTGTTGTTTTAGAGGCAGGGTTTTTGTTGTTGTTTTAACCCCTTTACACTACATATTTACACCTTTGCATCCTTGTGAGGGAACCTGAAATGCAGTCACACACACACACACAAAACAATATCACACACACTCAAACCAAGTAATTTTGAGTTTCAGTGTATTCTAAGAAATTGAGTATGTAGTTTTATGTTGTCACGACAGTGACAAAGATTAATAAAGACATTTATATTCCAAATAAAATAACAATGGTGTTTGACATGACACTGTGGTCTGGACAGTGACAATGCATTAAAGCACATCATACATTGATAACTTTGTAGAAGACACCCACAGTGGTACAGTCAAAATCCATAGTTCTCATGTAACATTGACATTTAAACAGTAATTGTTATGCTTTATATTATTTACAACGGTTTGGCTGTGAGATTCAAAGAAACCAAGTCCCCACTGAGAATATTATGCCAATCACAGAATCAGCATCATGTATTTTGGCAATGGTAGGCAAATTTTAACTTTCTTTTTTTTTTTCTTTTTTTTTATAAAACAAAATCTAAACCAGGGAACACTTTTCATTTTATTTAAACATTTTCTGTTAGTGCTATATGAATTTCACTGCTTAGGAGGGTATCTACTTATCTACAGTATGGCCAGACACATGACCAACAACAACTACAAAACGATTGTCAATGAAGCATGTGGATGTGTAATAGATCATGGTTCATGGCAGTGAATCTAACTAACGAACTGACTAACTTTTATCAACTCTGTGTGACTTAGGCATCAAGGCTGAAACAGGTATGACCTATCTGCAGACAAATTTTACTTTAGGTACATGGTACATAGCCTTTCGCAAAGTAGCTCACTCAGGGCATCCTTAGGTGGTGCAACCGGTGCGGTCGCACCAGACCCCGTGCTTCGGAGTGATCGCTACAACGCCCCAAGGAAGGCGATCGCTATCGCGGGAGACCCCGGAATGCGATCACTACTGACAGGGACAAAGCACAACCGTCGGACGGCAAGAGGACCCGTGCTTCTGACATCAATATAGGCCCCACCCTAGGCCCTGCTCATTAACTAACTAACTTCTATTAACAATCTTGTGACTAGCCTCAAGGCTTAATCAGACATGACCCATCTGCAGAAATATTTTACTACATGGTAAATGGCCTGCCGCACACTAGCTCACAATCTAGCTCACTAACAAATTAACTAACAGATATGACCCATCTGCAGAAATGTTTTACTAGGTACATGGCCTTTCACAAACTACCTCACTAACTAACTAAATAACTAAAAAGCTCACTCATACACTAAGAAACATTAACTCTTATTAATGGTATATAGCCTTTCTCAAACTAGCTCACTCAGGGCAGTCCTTAGGGCAGTGACCGGTGCGGTCGCAACCAGACCCAGCACGGAGCGATCACTACAGTGCAAAAAGGAAGGCAATCGCTATCACGAGAGACCCAGGAAGGGGATCACTACCGACGGGGACAGCAATGCACAACTGATGGACGGAAAGAGGACCCGCGCTTTCAAAATCGCTTTAGGCCCCACCCTAGGCCCTGCTCACTAATCAGGCTTAATCAGACATGACTCATCTGCAGAAATATTTTACTACATGGTACATGGCCTGTTGCAAACTAGCTCACTAACAAATATGACCCATCTGCAGAATTTTTTTACTAGGTACATGGCCTTTCACAAACCACCTCTCTAACTACAGTTGTGCTCAAAAGTTTGCATACTCTGGCAGAAATTGTGAAATTTTGGCACTGATTTTGAAAACATGACTGATCATGCAAAATCTTTTATTTAAGGATAGTGATCATATGAAGACATGTATTATCACACAGTTGTTTGGCTCCTTTTTAAATCATAATGATAACAGAAATCACCCAAATGGCCCTGATCAAAAGTTTACATTCCCTTGAATGTTTGGCCTTGTTACAGACACACAAGGTGACACACACAGGTTTAAATGGCAATTAAAGGTTAATTTCCCACACCTGTGGCTTTTTAAATTGCAATTAGTGTCTGTGTATAAATAGTCAATGAGTTTGTTAGCTCTCATGTGGATGCACTGAGCAGGCTAGATACTGAGCCATGGGGAGCAGAAAAGAACTGTCAAAAGACCTGCGTAACAAGGTAATGGAACTTTATAAAGATGGAAAAGGATATAAAAAGATATCCAAAGCCTTGAAAATGCCAGTCAGTACTGTTCAATCACTTATTAAGAAGTGGAAAATTCAGGGATCTTATTAGACCTCACTATCTAATTAGTATCACTAACTAACTAAACTAACTAAATTCTATTAAAGTGCTTTGACGAGTGCAGTTCAATTTGGTGTTTTGACATATAGTATTTCCTTCTGAAACAGGAAGTGGAGGCAGGATGTCGAACAACTCTTCCCATTTTTTAAAATAGCCAATAGGCTTTAGTTTAAAGCCAAACACACACATACCCCTTTCCACCATGCTGCTCATATCAGAGCCGCTTATTGGGAAAACTTGAAGCGATTTCAATACCGGCCAGCTTTTCCAAAGACTTTACAACCAAATGATGATCTAACTGACAACATCAATCCATATCCAGCCCACAAACACACACAGCACATTGCTGTCTTTCCTTAGGACAAGGCTGGAGCTGTTGTGCAAGTCCAATGCAGATGGATGGGAAACAAGTGAGTAAAAGATAATATATCTATGTTTTGAATCACAAAGCACTGAGCATAAAGAATTAAGACAAACTAACTCGAGCTGTACATCCAAAGAAACATCCAGCTGCACAATAAATACAAATAATCTCCAGCAACTTTCCTTGTGTCCAGCTCCCGCCTTGGCGTATCCCATTCACAAGTGACCAACCCTTATCCCTATTCCCTTCGAAGACACTTATCCTCCACGCTGAAAGGTGATAACGGTCAGTCAGACCGTCGGTCAGTTTTTTTTATCTTATTGGAAAAGTATTGGTTTGGAACCACCTTACAGCATGGCTTGTGATCCCTTTGAAGTGCCCTGCGAAGGCATGATCAGCACCAGTTAGCACACAGCCAAACGTGTTGAACAGTTGTAGGGGGAGGGTACGTTCTTGTTCTAGAAAGCATTTGATTGGACAGGGTTTCTCAACCTCTATGTGACATCATGGATGTCTTTTTTTTAGCTGGAAGAGAGAGACTTCAGATTTTAAATGCTTCTGAAAACAAATTTTGTCAACGTTTAGAAGTATGCTAGCATACAGATGACCTTAAAACTAATAGATATGGACCAAAAGCTGCAAAACTTTAATTTGGATTTCACGGGGTCTTTAACTCTGGCGCCTCAGGCCTCAAGGCTCAAATATCTGCAGATTTTTTTTCTCCATTTTTTCTAGGTACATGATACATGGCCTTTCACAAACTAGGTCACTAACTAACTAGGTCACAGACTAACTAAATAACTAACCAACTTATATTAACTCTGGCATCTTAGGCCTCAAAGCTAAAAAAGATGTGACCCACAAGATACACATTTTTAACATGGCCTTGAGTCTTTCGCATACTAACTAACTAGCCTCATGACCCACCAGATGAGAAATGTTTACTTAATGGAAAACCTTAGTTTTCTTGCCATTAAGGAATTAATTTTTTTGAGAAAAATGCTCTCCTCAACTCTCCTTCAGGCTTCACAGACCATTCTGTTGAGAAAGACCCCAAAACAACAGCTACAGTTTTGGCACTCAGTTGAGTTTCAGACACACTGCGTATCTGGAACTCGATGAAATTTTCTGTAAGATCTCCAGCTAAATACACTCCATACAAATGTAACAAATAAAACTGTACCTAATTTTTCCTTTTCCCTCTCCAGACTTTTGAGCTCTTGAGTCACATTACAATGAAACAAAAAGACAGATAAGACTGAAAAATGTCTTTTGCTACAGAGACCACTAAACAATTATATAGTCAATGGAAAATGGATAATAATCCACCCCTGGGGAGTACTTTTCATTTTAAACTGAAACAAAAACAAAAACAATAAAAACAAAAAAACAATAACAAGAAATCCAAATCCAAAATGTGTCACAGACTTTACATTTAAAAAGGTTAAACAGTGTATTCTGGTACTCATCATCAAAATGTATTAAATTACTCCTGAATTACTTTCCAGACTATTTTCAGGAAATTCAGTCAGGAATAGCAGTGTAAGCTACAACCCCAATTCCAAAAAACTTGGGACAGTATGAAAAATGCTAATAAAAATTTTATTTGTAAATTACTGTATATTCACCCTTTGCTATATTGAAAGCACTACAACTACACATCATATGATGTTTTTCCTTGTGAATTTCATCGTTTAAAAAAAAAAAAAAAAGTACAGTAATTTCAAATCAGATGATTGCAACACGCTCCAAAAAAGTTGGGACAGTCGAGTGTTTACCACTGTGAAACATCACCATTTCTTCTAATAACACTTAAGCATTTGGGCACTGAAGACACAAGTTTGTTAAGTTTAGAAAGTGGAATTTTCCCCCAAACATCCATTATGTAGGTCTTTAGCTGCACAACTGTATGGGGTCTTCGTTGCCATATGGTGTGCTTCATAATGCACCACACATTCTCAATTGGAGACAGATCAGGACTGCAGGCAGGCCAATCTAGCTCCCACACTCTCTGCTCACACAGCCATGCACTTGAAATCCGGGCAGTATGTGGTTTGAATTTTCCTGCTGGAAAATGCAGGAACGTCCCTGGAAAAGACGGTGCTGGATGGCAGAATATGTTGCTCCAAAATTTGTACATATCTGTCTGCATTCATGCTGTTCTCACAGATGGGTGAGTTACCCATGCCATGGGCACTGACACACCCCTGGCCCACACAGACATTGGCTTTTGGACCTGACGCTGATAACAGCTTGGATAGCCCCTTTTCTCTTTGGCCTGGATAACACACAGCTTTGTTTTTCAAAAATGTTTTGAAATGTGGACTCTTTGGACCAAAAAGCACAGTTCCACTGTTCTACTTTCCATCTAAGATGAGACCGAGCCCAGAGAAGTCAGCAGCGTTTCTGGACAGTGTTGATGTATGGCTTCTGCTTTGCATAGTAAACTTAACTTGCATCTGTGGATGCAGCGGCGAGTGGTGTTAACTAACAAATCAAATCAAATCAAATCAAATCAAATCACTTTATTGTCACACAGCCATATACACAAGTGCAATGGTGTGTGAAATTCTTGGGTGCAGTTCCGATCAACATAGCAGTCGTGACAGTGATGAGACATATACCAATTTACAATAACATCAAATTAACACAACGCAATTTAAACATCTGTTATACATAATTACACTCAACTTAAAACATCAAATTAACACAACACAATTTAAACATCTGTTATACATAATTACACAACTTAAAACATCAGATTAACACAACACAATTTAAACATCTGTTATACACAATTACACTCAACAATATACAATAATAACATACATTGTACAGTATACAATATGCTGTTTTTTTTTTTTTTTTTTTTTTTTTTACTATATAGATACTATATAGATACACATTATTCAATAAAAATTAAAATATATATGAAAAAAGTATATATATATAGAATGTACAGTATTGTACTGTATTGACATTCAGGCTGTCGGTTGATAGTCAGTTGTTAAGAGAGACATAATATAATGACAGTAATATAATTTATGACAGTCCGGTGTGAGATAAAAGAGTAATAAAGTGCAGGGCTGATGTATTTTGATCGTGGGAGATCAAGAGTTCAGAAGTCTGATTGCTTGGGGGAAGAAGCTATCATGGAGTCGGCTGGTGCGGGTCCTGATGCTGCGATACCGCCTACCTGATGGTAGCAGTGAGAACAGCCCATGGCTCGGGTGGCTGGAGTCTCTGATGATCCTCCGAGCTTTTTTCACACACCGCCTTGTATATATTTCCTGGAGGGAGGGAAGCTCACCTCCGATGATGTGTTTGGCAGTTCGCACCACCCTTTGCAGTGCTTTGCGGTTGTGGGCAGTGCTATTGCCGTACCAGGCGGAGATACAGCCAGTCAGGATGCTCTCCACAGTGCAGGTGTAGATCCGTGTGAGGATGTGGCGGTTCATTCCAAACTTCCTCAGCCGTCTCAGGAAGAAAAGGCGCTGATGAGCCTTCTTCACAACGACTTCAGTGTGGACGGACCATGTGAGTTCCTCAGTGATGTGGACACCCAGGAACTTGAAGCTGCTGACTCTCTCCACTGGTGCTCCATTGATGATGATTGGACTGTGTTCTCTGTCTTTTCTCCTGAAGTCCAACACAAGCTCCTTTGTCTTACTGACGTTGAGGGAGAGGTTGTGCTCCTGACACCAGTGTGTCAGAGTGTGCACCTCCTCTCTGTAGGCTGTTTCATCATTGTCAGTGATCAGACCTACCACCGTCGTGTCATCAGCAAACTTAATGATGGCATTGGAGTTATGTGTTGCCACACAGTCATGTGTGTACAGGGAATACAGTAGTGGGCTGAGAACACAGCCCTGCGGGGCTCCAGTGTTGAGGGTCAGTGATGAGGAGATGTTGCTGCCTATTCTAACCACCTGGCGTCTGCTTGACAGGAAGTCCAGGATCCAGCTGCACAGCGAGCTGTTTAAGCCCAGAGCCCGGAGTTTCTCATCTAGCTTGGAGGGCACTATGGTGTTGAATGCTGAGCTGTAGTCTACAAACAGCATTCTCACATAAGTGTTCTTTTTTTCCAGGTGGGAGAGAGCAGTGTGTATTGTAGATGCAATGGCATCATCAGTGGAGCGGTTGTTGCGGTAAGCAAACTGCAGCGGGTCAAGATTGAGTGGTAATACAGAGCAGATGTAATCTCTGATTAGTCTCTCAAAACATTTGCTGATGATGGGGGTCAGAGCAACAGGACGCCAGTCATTTAAACAAGTTATTTTCGATTGTTTTGGAACAGGCACAATGGTGGATGTTTTAAAGCATGTGGGGACTACAGACAAAGAGAGGGAAAGGTTGAAAATGTCCGTAAAAACACCAGCCAGCTGGTTCGCGCACGCTCTGATGACGCGGCCCGGAATGCCGTCTGGACCCGCGGCTTTGCGGATATTCACCCGTCGGAAGGATCGGGTTACATCCGCTACAGAGACGGAGAGTGAACTAACCTCTGTAGCTTCGGCCGCGAGAGCTCTCTCCGCGAGGGCGGTGTTATTTCCCTCGAAACGAGCATAAAAAGTATTTAGCTCATCCGGTAGAGAGGCAGCGGTGTTCATGGCGGAGTTTTTATTCCCTTTAAAGTCCGTGATGATGTTAATTCCCTGCCACATGCTTCTAGAGTTGGTGGTGTTAAACTGTCCTTCAATCTTACTCCTGTACTGGCGTTTTGCTGTTTTGATAGTTTTTCGGAGGGCATAACTGGCTTGTTTATGCTCCTCCGCGTTCCCGGAATTAAAAGCGGAGGTCCGCACATTAAGTGCCGCGCGAACATCGCTGTTGATCCACGGCTTCTGATTCGGATAGATTCGCACAGTTCTGGTCGGAATCACTTCCTCTACACACGTTCTGATGAAGCACATTACGCTATCAGCGTAAAGCTCGATGTCGTCATCAGAGGCGGACCGGAACATCTCCCAGTCCGTGCGATCAAAACAATCCTGTAGCGTAGAGTCTGATTGGTCCGACCAGCACTGGATCGTTCTGAGGGTGGGTGCTTCCTGTTTCAGTTTCTGCCTGTAAGCGGGCAGAAGCAGAATGGAAGAGTGGTCCGATTTGCCAAATGGTGGGCGGGGGAGGGATTTGTAGCCATCCCGGAAGGGAGAGTAGCAATGGTCCAAAACCCGGTCCCCTCGTGTGTTGAAACTAATGTGCTGGTGATATTTTGGTGCGACTGATTTTAAACTGGCTTTATTAAAGTCCCCGGTCACAATGAACGCGGCCTCAGGGTGCGCGGTTTCCTGCTCACTTATACTCCCATACAGTTCCTTGAGTGCCCGGTCTGTGTCGGCTTGTGGTGGGATGTACACAGCAGTGATAATGACCGCTGTGAATTCCCTCGGTAGCCAGAATGGTCGACACAGAAGCATAAGAAATTCCAGATCAGGAGAACAGAAAGACTTGATGGAATGTACGTTCCTCTGATCACACCAGGATTTGTTGATCATAAAACATACACCACCTCCTCTAGTTTTACCTGAGAGGTCTTTCGCTCTGTCCGCTCGGAGCATGGAGAACCCCGCGGGTTCAATGGCTGAGTCTGGAATCTCCGCAGACATCCAAGTTTCCGTAAGGCAGATAACGCAGCAGTCCCTCGTCTCTCGTTGGAAAGAGATCCGCGCTTTCAGCTCGCAGAGCTTGTTATCCAGAGACTGAACATTTGCCAGTAGAATAGTGGGTAGCGGGGGTCGATTTGCGCGGCGTCTTACTCTGATGAGAACGCCGGCTCTGTTTCCCCTTTTCCTCCTGCGTTTCCGCGGCCGTGCTGCCCAGACAAAGGGCTCCGCTTGCGTGTTTGTAAACAGCGGGTCGGCATTGAGGAATGTGAAGTCCGGTTTACGGTGTGAGATCGCTGAGCCAATGTCCAAAAGTGTTTGTCTGTCGTAGACAATAAGGCAGACAACATCCAAGACAAAAAACATAAGAATTGTAAACAAAACAGACAAACCATTGCTATGTTGTGTCGGAGCTCGCAACGCAGCAGCCATACTCGGCGCCATCTTGAGTCCAAAAAAAAAGTATGCTAAAGTAATCCCAAGCCCATGTTCATGATATCCATTACAGATGAATGATGTTTTTTAAGACAGTGATGTCTGAGGGATCAGAGATCATACACATTCAAAAATGTTTTTTGTCTTGTCCTTTAGGGGAGAGTGGGGCACAAACTAACACTTTTTGGTTTTCTTAAGTTTGTGTCAATGTACTTGGGGTTCAATGTATTTTCCTTTTTTTACATTAATTTCACACTTGTCTATTACACATATGTGGTCTTGTTTCATGAATACAGCGTATACTTTTTTTTGCAGTCTACCTCGAAAAAAAAGAAAGTGAAACGTTACAATGTGCCCCATTGGCGGGGCACGTTGTAACAAGACCATATAACATCTTAAAATCCCCCTCTAACAACTGTATCTGATCTAAATAAAAAGCCTAGAAGATAAACTAAATTTTCATGTCAATAAAAGCCCTTTATTACCTGACATATATTATATAGCAATAATTTTGACACTTGACAATAAATACACAACAAAGCCACAGCACTGACCGAAATAATGCAAGGACTGATGACAAAACACACACACAAGCACGCACGCACGCATTAAGGGGAATTATGTAAATGACATATCTGACTGCATGGAATTGCATATCGTTTTTTGTAACTGGGGCACATTGTCATTGGCGCAACTGGGATTTAAATATGGCTGGTCACTTCTGCTGGCTATCTGAGAATTAAACGACTATGTAAAATGCTAGCTAAATTATTAAATGCTAGCTTGGAGATTAAAATGATACCAAGTTTGCCTCATTTTAAATAAACAGTAAAAACAGAGATGAAAATGTACTTTCATGTGAATTTGTACTTTTGCTACTTTAAAATGAACTTTTGGTGATATCTTCCAAGTTCTAAGTTTTTAGAATTTTTCCGCAAATTTTTTTTTTATCTACACAGTGTTGATATGGCAAAAGGTAAACAAATGAAGTTTTCATCTTATCAGCGTGTTTGGAAACATTTAAACCACGCGTGTTACAACTAGCCCTGCGTTAGTTTGTGCCCCGCGCTCCCCGAGATTTGACCAGATTCCTTGAATCTTTTAAATATACTGTGCATGGTAGAGAGTGAAATGCCCCAAATCCTTCCATTTTGTCTTTGTGGAACATTGTTCTCAGAGTGCTGGATTATTTGCTGAAGCATCTGTTGGCAAATTGACAAGCCTCGAAAGATCCTTGCTTTTGAAAGTCTAGGCTGTTTTTTGGAGGCTCCCTATATACTGACACGATTGCCTCGCCTGTTTAACATCTCCTGTTTCACATAGCCTTGCTATTTCAACTTGTCAAATTGTTATTAGTCTTAAATTGCCTCTGTCTCAACTGTTTTGGTGCATGTTGCAATTATCTTATTTGAAATTACTGTACTTTTTTAAAAAACAATGAAATTCACAAGGAAAAACATCATATAATGTGTAGTTGTAGTGCTTTCTGTATAAGCAAAGGGTGAATATAATTTACAAATCACTCCTTTTTGTTTTTATTAGCATTTTTCATACTGTCCCAACTTTTTCAGAATTGGGGTTGTACATTAAAATGGTCAATGTGGAAGAGCTTCAAACAGCTTGAGTTCAAAGCCTCATTTGGCAGGTGCAAGCTCAGCTGTCATTTAATTGCACAAACAAACAGAACTGTAGGGAGAGATGCAGAGCGTCAGAGGCGAGACATGCTTTAAAGGTGAAGTTTAAATACGTTGTCCTATCCCAACTCAATATTTAGAGCCATTAGTAGGTTAATTCCCCTGAAAAGTGTGAACAATATGTCTTTGTGGTGCTTTTTAATTGACAATCTCGAACAGCCCAACAAAGCAACATTGGCTTAACCAATGGGGGTGGGACTATATGTTTTTCAACTAATGGAAGACAGGGGGAGTGCTCTGGAAAGCTGTTTTTATTTTTGCTATTCTGTTTAGTGATGCTAGTGGCACAGAAATTATACTACACCTTTCACAAGTTCACTGGTTCATATAATTCTGGAGTGCATTAAGGTAAATTGATTTGGCGTGCTGTCCATAACGAAGGGGCTCGAGCATGAACTGGGCTTTTGCTCTGAGATTGGAACTTTATTTAATAAAAGTCACAATACACACCCAACACAATATTGAGGCTGCTCTTAAGGAAAAACGACTCTTGTCTCAACTGCAGCCAGCAGTCACCCTTCAACCATTCCCTGAAACAAATTAGTTCCATTTGAAAGCACAGGAAGTGAAATTTCCTGTAAAAGATTAAGGTACCCTGTTTTGGTATGGTTCTTTTTATGGGTCCATGGACTGTTTCTTTCTTCATGCTATGTGAGTAAAAGCAATGTACTGTAGCTGTCAAGAGACTAACCATCTACGAACTCCTTTTGGAGAAAACCAAATGGAAAGTCATTGTAACACAAGAAAACAGCTACAAATAGGGCTGTCCCGATTATGGAATTTGGCTGGTGATTAATTGTCAGACAAATAATTGCGATTGTGATGATTAATTGCCTTACAAATTGTCTTAAGGTATGTGTGTGCTTCATACAGCTTAAATCATTAACACATATTTAACATGGAATCATATAATATTTGACACTATATATATATATATATATATATATATATATATATATATATATATATATATATATATATATATATATACTTATGTTCTTGTCAAAATGCATTTATTTCCAACTTAGGAAAGAAAACAAAACAATATGTGACAATATAATGCTTTATTAAAATTTTCCAAACAAAGCCTTCCACAAGAAATGCACTAAAATAGCACCAATTCAAGTTATTAAACGTTTCCCAAAGTCTAAGTGTGAGTTTAACTAATTGAAAGAACTAGTCCCCACATAGGTTGCATATTCATTGCAATGCGCATTATATCTCTTAAACTCACCACAATATTAATCTGCCGGTAGACTGTGGCTATCTGCTTTGTAACAGCAATCGTGAAGCTGCGTTCATGATTTGTGTCAGAACGTCAACGGAGGTGTCAATCTTTGGACTCTCCATTAAAAGTGCTTTCAGACAAAAACATCTCATTCTGCGTTTTGGTGAGAGTTAAAACTTGAATTGCTTCTGTGGTGATTAAAATGCGCATTACAAGTCCCATCTGGATTTGTTTCATCATAGAGCGCTAAGAGCTCCTTTCTCCATCATTTTATCACTCACAGGGAAGTACTGTCAGAGATTTGTTTATTTTTCGAGATAACAACCTCTGCAGCTCTATCAGAGGAGAGTATTATGACAGTATCGCCCATAGAATGTCAAAGGGACCGCCGCAATATGCTATTTTTATGCTAAACTTGTAGGGTCATCTTGGCAGAAGGGCTCTGGCGCTGCATCTATGTTTGTGAAGTGTGCATCAGTGTAATGACTCCCTTCACACGTTTATGCTGTATTAATGGTAAATGTGTTAATCGTGATTAAGAAAAATTAACGCATTAAACTTTAATTAATCGCATGCATTAACGCGTTAATTCTGACAGATCTAATTATATTATATTTAGTGCTGTCAGTCGATTCAATTTTTTTTTTAATCACAATTAATTGCATAATTTTATGTAGTTAATCGCAATTAATCACAGATTTTGAAAGAATTTGACACTATAAATACTTCTTTTCCTGTCAAAATGCATTTATTTCCATCTTGGGAAAGAAAACAAAACAAAATTTAACAATAAAATGCTTTATTTACATTTTTCAAACAAAGCCTTCCACAGTATAGAGATAGAAATGCACTAACATTCCCAAAGTCTCAGTGGGAAGTTCCTACAGCAATAGTGAAGCTGCGTTCATGATTCATATCAAGGCATCAGAGCCGCTTTGAACTTGGCATAAAGAGTGCTTGCAAACAAAAACGTCTCATTCTGCGTTCTAGTGACAGTTAAGACTTTAAGTGTTTCTGTGTTAATTAAAATGTGCTTTATATGATTTCTGTCACAAGTCCCATCTGGGCTTGTGTTGTACATTAAAAAGCGTTAAGAGATCCTTTCTCCATAATTTTATCACGGTAGCGCTGTTGTGTGTGTGTGCAGAGATGCTTTTATTTACTGAGATAACAACCTCTGCGGCCCTGTCATAGGACAGAGCGTAACGGTCAGCATGTGTGTTACAAGAGTAGCCTTCCGCAATAGAATGTCTATGGTAACGCCGAGTTATGCTAAGCTTATAGGCTCACCTTGGCCGAAGGGCTCTGGTGTGCGTGTGCATTTGTTTGTGGTGTGTCTGTCAGTGTAATGACTCCAGGCGGCCAGGGCGGACACATTACAAAGGTTCCGCCCTTCCAACAAGAGTTTATGCTGGTTTATGCTGTATTAGCGGTAAATATGTTAATCGCGATTAAGAAAAATTAACACTAGAGTTAAACTTTAATCGCATACGTTAACGTGTTAATTCTGACAGCTCTAATTATAATCACATCACATTGTATTTTGCAATTGTAAAATATTTCTGTCTGAATTTTTTTCACTTTCACGTTATTTTAATGCTCTCTCTTAACCCATGAGCCCTTATTTCACAAGTTCTTTAAAATTCTGTTTCTTTATTCTATCATCTCCACAGAAATAGAGTGAGCGGGCATCTCCTCTGTGATAAGCCCAAAGTATACTTCGGTCAGACGTGAACGCTGAGTGTCCTCATACAGGATGCGTGACGCAAACCTAGTCATTAGCAGGGTGCTAGAGCACTGAATGCGCACAGCCTGATTTTTCAAACCATGCGTCTTTGAACGTGCAGAATGCACATGTGCCTGGAATTATTTACACTAATTAGTGGGTCCACAAGGTTGCAACACTCACATTTGAGCCGTTGCTGACGAAGAAACGCTAAAAGATGTCATCGCCACTAAACAACAGGACATGAAGATAAAAACAACAACAGTGGATGTGCAAGTAAAGAGCCTGTGTGTGAGGAGGTCTGGATATAACTGCATTTGTATAGCTCGATTCTGAATTAATATAAAGACATCTTTATGGGTCTAAACTTCTGAAGAGAAGTAGTTCGGTGTCTCATAGCAGTCGTAGCGCGCATGTACAAGAACATTTGACATTACACAAACTTTAAATTAAAGTGAAACCGGAATGCTTAGCTTTCACTATCAAAATCCTTCATATTTTTGTAGGGGTTTGACATGAATCGCTTCAGAATCGGTTCACCACACGCTCATGGCATTTATATATTCACTTAAAATTCACTTATTTGGACAGCAAAATGTGACAGGAATTTAAAGTGCACAATAATAGCAGTTCTCAAATAACCGCGGTTAAATCAAATAACCGCAATCAGACTATTATTTAACAATCGCGACAGGGTAGCTTGGTGACTAAACTATGTTCGGAACACCATACTAACGCACTGCTCTTACTACTTCTGCTGTATATAGTATATGTATACTATGCACAGAATGCAAAGTTATGCATAGAGTAGCTACTTGGATAATCTACTAAATTTTCCAAAACATAGCAAACATAGCAAATGAAATGTTCCAGTGAAGTTTTGAAGGAATGTTAACAGCCTTTTGTTGTCCTTTTGCCACATCCACAAACAAAAAATGAGCTTGCCAGTCCCATAGTCTTGATCTCATTCACTACTTTTGATCTCATTCATTACTTTTTACTCTATGTTTGGCACATCCTCTCCCTCTATCACAAACACAATAAACACAGAGGGCAGGAATGGAGCACTACTTTATTTAACTTCAAATGATGTACAGTTACCAAAAGATTATTGGGCCCACCCTATCATGAGCCTGCCCAGAACAGACTACTTAAAAACGCAACACTGGTGATTTTTTATCTTGTTTTTGATTTTAACTACACCACAGCCTAAAAGGGAGTAGCCCGTTTCTTTAGTGCCAACACTGACCTTTATCTTTTCAGTGGTTCGTCGCCTTATCCAACACGCCCTTCGTTTTTATTGACAACTTGTACTCGCCACATTCTAACTTGTTTGTGGGAAAATCAGCAAATGTATTATGCTTTCAACACCAGATTAGTCCACACTGGCTTCATTTCAAAAACATCTAAAGCGCAATTCATATTGACAGCACCCATAATGCTCAAGTTCTGCATTCCTACTGTGTACATGAAATTAGATGTTCTTGATTCTTTGAGGTTTTTGTAGAAGGCCCATCATAAGTGTTGCAAAATCCAACCCTGTCACCCCGTAAGTGAGAGTTTTGAGGACAGTCTGTCTGCTGGTTGCCTGTGTTGGAGTTTGACGAGGCCGCCTGACTCATTTGAAAGCATTGTGCTGAGCTACAACCTTGACAGGAGAGTCTGGAATCCTACTTTATGCAGGAACACCCTTTCTCCTCCTCTTTTCTTTCAACACGCTCCATAGTCTCCACATCCCAGCCCTCTACCTCCTCATGCTAATACTAGTACGTGAATTACACTTTTAGAAAATATAAACATATTTAACTTTGTGTGAGAAACATGCCTACTAGATTTCTTCAAGTACATTTTTAGCAAATGTTTTTTCATAAAAAAATTTTTTTTTAAATTGTGAGTAATGGTAACAGCATCATTACCTTAATAGTCTCATGATGTGAACAATTTGTGAACTATTTTGCAGATGTTGCAACTGCTATCGCACATACATGTTTCTGAACAAGTTAAACTTGAGATTTGCAATATAATGAATGTTGGTTTCTACAGCCTGGAATTTGCTGTCCTCACACATTTCGCCACAAGCTTTAGGGATTGAACCTAAAATGTGTGGCAATATGTCTTTGTAGCTTAGCATAATTGCACAATGCTATGATGCTAAAATGTTGCCAAACAACAATTTTGTCATGACCGAAATTACTGAATATCCTCATTAACACAATTACCATTATTTAGTAATATAGTTCCACAAATTCTTAACCTATGCTGTGCAAATTTGCAAAAATGATCACACAGGAAATCAACATGTTGCTACTGAATGTTCTGGCACCCCAAAAAGTGACCCCATTTTGCTGAATTACTGAAAAGCCCCATCTCCCATTAAAGAGGAGCGTGATTAAGATATTGCATTTTTGCTCTAAAATTACACTTTTACCCCACTGAAAGTTACGTTTAGGGTTGGGGTTTCGGTTAGAGAGTAGGGTTAATATAATATGCATTCCTGTTGAATGTATAATATCATTTACAACTAAAAATAAAACTCGCTTTTGGCACCACTCTGTGGACATTTCACCTGAAAAATGGTACTCACATGTGCCCATATATTCAACAACACTTCCAGCTTTGGCCACTGGGAGCAGTTGTTCAGATTTCGGTAAACAGCGATTGATTTCAACAGCAAAACTTCTGACAAACTGTTGCCAAATTCAAAGTGAGATCACTTTTTTGAGATCAGTTTATCTGCATGGTCGAGCTCTTTAGCCTTTCAAAGTAAACTCTTTTGGATGTGTTACATTCATTTTATTATGGTTAGTTACGTTTGCGGTGTGCCAACAAATGTCTTTTATCCGTGGTAAAATTACTGTAACGCACAGCCTTTTGTTGCTTACTGCTTGACCTTCAATGCATTGAAAAATATTGTCTATTGTTATTTACAGAACAAAAAGCTTCATTGAAACACTGACTTTGGGTCATCCCGTTTTCTTTGTCTGGCACAAATCACATGCAATCTCATGATGATGAGGGTTGCTAAACTGATGGAAATACAGCCCTTTTCCCGCAAGGCACCCATGAGAATGCCTGACTCATTAGAGAGATCAGAGGTACAAGGGCCTGAAAAGTCCTTCAGTCCTTGGCCAATAAATACTTGGCCTTATATTAAATACATAGAGTAGGCCTAAGCTTGGATAGATCTCACCATTTTCACTTATTTCACTGATACTGCAACTTTGTCTTGTAGCTGAATAATACAAATACAAACTCTTAGCTTGTGAGCTAAACTAACAGCCAGACTGTGTTTGCATGGAGGGAAAGTTTACTTATACAGAGGAAAATTAGAGGAGAGGGTGGGGGCCTGGATTGAATATAAAATACAGGGCTAGAAAAAGGATAAAACTGCCCAGAAACACTTACGGAATTTCTACAGTAGCTGAACTCAACTGGATTTCTTACCTTTTCGTTGTTACTAAAGTAATCTGAGAGGCTGATATTTATTTGACATTGAATGAATAACTCAACGTGATTGCACGTTTCTGGTGTTACCTCAATAAACTCCAAAGACTTTGACCTTGCTTTAATTTCCTTGTAGACCAATCAGAAAGATTATTACTCAGACAAATGTGGTTATGGGTGAGGCAAAACAATAGGCTATTTTGTAGAAGTAATTGACCATCTTTCTCTGCTATGTTGTGAAGTTGATCAACTGTATTATATATTTTTACTATTATATATCTTAGCTAGGCCTACAGCTTATACCACATAAAGCACATTTTTAGGTTACCTGACAAAATGAACTTGAAATAAAAAGTGTGTAAACTCTTTAGATCCTCCTCAGTATCTGTCCAAACTAAATTCACTCCCACAGCAACATTCATTCAGGCAATAAATACTTCCTTGTAGGAGACTACATATGGAGTACATCAGAGAATGTCCATTATGCTCAGGCCTACATCCAGGGGTCAAACTAGAAATATATTTGTGTGTGTGTATTATATATATATATATATATATATATATATACACACACACACACACACACACACACACACACAGGTATATATATTTGTCATATACATCCCCTATTGATGCCCACAAATTATGTTTCCATTGATGAATGAACATTTGGTTACTAGGCAAGACAAAATTGTCCCTGTCCACAACATGGCACTTCAAGACAGCCATTGCTTCCAGATGGAGACCCTTGCACCACAATTTAAGTAATCTGAGAAGGTAAAGGGTCTTGCCTAGAGCATGTCCTAGCACTCATTAAACTCAGTGCTCAAAGGTTTGAGAAAATAGAGACAACCAAACGGCAGGTGTAGTTAGCAAGAAACCTCTTCTCATCTAACGTCATTGCGGGGTTTCCTATGCTGTTACGAAAAACAGGCACAAACACAATGTTTCCAAAGGAAGTAATGGTCAAGATGGTTTGTAATCACTTTAGCAACGAGGCATTTCCAATCTTTCCATAATGGGTAAATGACAAGATGTGACTATGTTATTATGTTTACAGTCATTGAGTTGGTCTGCAAGCATGGGATCAAAAACCACGAATAAATTCAGGAAAAGGAACATTTCTGAGTCTGCCAAACACTGTGGGAAATACTGACAGGCTTGGATCACATTTCCATAAACAAATATTCAACTTCCTGAATGTGCGCACGAATAAGGGAGCGCAACAGGAACAGAAGCCAGGATGAATGCAAACCTTTCCACTTTTTCACATGAGTAAACACATGAACACACCTCTAAATAAATTAACTAAACACGAAAGCCTTCCAAGGACCCCTACCATTACACAAACACACTCAATGCAAGTACAAACACTTTGATCCCGGCCACTATTGACCACAGCGTTTTTTTGTTTTGTTGTTGTGATATGCAAGACAATATGCAAGAAATGTAATTGCAAAATGGTAAAATATAGTCTTGAAAATCTAAGTATCTTAAGACATATTTTTGGAGAGAGCATGTTCAAATTATTTATTGCAGTTTGGTACAAACCAAAGCAGTTTTGAAAGATTGTGCCCTTTAGAAGGGTTGATTTTGTGATAACCTTTTTTTTTGTTATATGTAAGACAATATACAAGAAATGTAAATGCAACATGGTCAAACACACTCTTGAAAATCTAAATATCTTCAGAAATATTTGTGGAGAGAGCATGTCCAAATTAATTGCAGTTTGTTGTAAACCCAAAGCTGTTTTGCAAGATTGTGCCCTTTAGAAGGGTTGTTTTTGTGATGTATGTTTATATATACATATATATAAAGACAACATGCAAGAAATGTAAACACAAAATGGTAAAATATAGTCTTGAAAATCTAAATATCTTCAGACATATTATTGGAGAAAGCATGTCCAAATAATTTATTTAAGTTTGGTGCAACGCCAAAACAGTTTTGCAAGATTGTGGAGAAAACAAACTGATTTAAAATCCTACTTTCCCCTGCTGCTAAACAATAAAAGACTTTTCAAGAGACATTTTCAGACTGCAGACCTTCTCTTATTTCTGAAAACAAAAAGAGAGAGTAAAAGGTTTGATTTCAGTACTAATTTACCAGCTCCTTGGTCTCTTTTATATTTGTGGCTGGGTTGTTGATATGACATGCCAAACAATGATAGTTGTGTCCTGCAGTATAACATTCTATACTTAATAGAAAACTACTATAAACAGTTTATAATTCAAACTGTTGTACAATTATTATGCATTCAATTTTTATCTTACTTTAATTGAGCTATATATATATATATATACACACATACATACATACATACACACACAATGCAGGACTGTTTATAAAAATGCAAATGGTTAATAAAGTTACAAATACTTAACCTAAAATCTCTTAATTAATGTCAATTTGTCAAATACCCAGTAACATACTAAATACTGTGGTGGGTGGGATACGTTTACAACTGAACTTTTAGAAAACAATAATAAGTGTATATTTCATAACATTAAATATAAACGTTTTGAATGCGCACTCGCTTACCTACAACAACACACAGCACGTCCACCAAGACGAAAAGCTTCTTTTTCCTCAAATCCGTCATAATTTCTTGAACTCTGACGCAAAGCTAGAAAGTCACTTCATTTATTTGACAACGTCAACGATAATCCACTTGGAAATGAACAAAGACAAACTCAACGCAACAAGTATTGCGAGTTCTTCCGGCTCCGCTTTTCCTACCTGCCCTGGTTGTATGCATGCAAACTTCAACTTGAGCACATGAACGCGAAACATTTACGACTTCATATATCTACAACTTGAAAGAGTGACGACAATCACCCATTGGCGCACATACTGCTGTTGTGTCCCCGGGTGAAAACGGACTGGTTTTTATCCCTCCCGTTGATATTTCGAGGGCGATTCCACTCTTTTCCTTAAAAAAGAAAAAACACTCCACAATGTCCCGCTCCCTTTCCTCAACACCTCCACACGTTGAGAGTTGACAGTTCGGGACGCTTCTGCGCAAACGCGCTGCGTGGCGAAATCACAGGCTGCGCATTGAACTGAAGGGCAATACGCTGTTGAACCATTAATAACTTCAACAGATGAAAGTGGGACGGGACACGAGAGCTCGCACTTTTATGGCATATCATTCAATAGTTTTGATTAAGATTATTTATTGCTACATATATTTAATAGTCTGACAAATCAGTCAAAAAAGTGACCATGTGAATTGAACTATTAAATATAAAGGCTATAATAAATAAAAATGTCTACATTTATAAATATATCTATACCATATTCATAGATAGATAGATAGATAGATAGATAATTTATTTTCTTTCTTTCGTTCGTTCTTTCTTTCCATTAGTATGCAAATCTTCCCCCTAGTGGACAAATGCAGCTCATTACATGTGTAAACAGTGTAAGGAGTATTTACAAAACAATCATCTTTAATTAATTGAACAAAATTATGCATATGTAAGGCATTAATCACAATTAATATGAATTCAGAAACATATAATTTTGATTAATAACTGAATATACTAAATAACCAATTAAACTTTCTACATATACGCCACCTATTGATACTACCGTATTTATTATAATATTTTGCACACACATGGAAATGCTCTCTTTAAATGATCATTTAAGAGCGTATCTCTTTATTCAAGATTGATTTTAATTCTTAACTATATAACACTTCCTAGCGCCATCTAGCGCTCTGCGTATGCATCAAGCCCTAGGAAGTGTAATCGAGCTTGAAATCATGATCGTGCCTAGACTGCAATGGCAAGATGTACTGTAAAAAAAAGCTTAGATTAGAATCAATTAAGATCACTTTAGAAGACATGGATTAAACCACTGGCATCTTATAAGTTACTTTTATGCTACTTTTATGTGCTTTTTTGGAGCTTCAAAGTTCTGGTCACCATTCAGTTGCATTGTATGGACCTCCAGAGCTGAGATACTCTTCTAAAAATATGTGTTCTGCTTAAGAAAGTCATGCACATCTGGAATGGCATGAGGGCGAGTAAATTATGAGAAACTTTATTTTTAGGTGAATTATAACTTTATCATTTTCTTAATATTAATATGTATATATATATATATATATATATATATATATATATATATATATATATATATATATATATATATATATATATATATATATGTTTTTTTTTTTTTTTTTTTTTTTTTAAGAATGTAACAATTTTAGGACCTGTATGGGAAACTTATATATTTAAAAATAAAGTTACTAATAAATACAATGAAGCTACATCTCAGTGAACCTAAAAGGTAAAAATACACTAGTAAAACACGTTGGACACAGTGCTTTACTGTACCTGTTTGTCTGTTTTAGGAGGAAAACCAGTTCCAGCTCTGGCCCATATTCCCACAGTAACAGAATAGCTCACATTAGTTCTCACACCCTCGAGGTCAACACAAACAATATAATAAATGCTAATAAACAAGCTTATAATTGCAGGTCTACTCACATCCACAACCTAAATTAAAAATTAACCGTTTTTTTTTTTTTTTTACACTCCTCTGAACTACATTTTGAAGGCACTGAACTGAGGATGTAAACACAGAATAGGTAACCTATAGGTGATATTCATTTGTGCTTATTGTATGAATGAGTACTGAACATTGTACTATATTGTCAACTGCATCACCTGTGCCACAGGGCAGAGTAAGACCTCTTTTATATTCACACAGACACTAGAAAAAAAGAAAAAAAAGTTGCTATTTCTGTACAATATTAGGCTGTCGCTAAAACAGTAGACAGAATGCAGAATCTTTTTTATTATTATTAATATTTACAAAATATAATAACAGGGACAATAAATCAACAGGAGCATTAATAGATAAATTGCTAAAAAAAAAAAAAAAAAAAAAACATAAGGTCAAATGAGCCAAGACAGTGTTTGTCTCCTTTTCATATCTTCTGAACCTGAATATACACACACATATATATATATATATATATATATATATATATATATATATATATATATATATAAAAATACACACTGAAACTAGATGTATGCAAAGAGATGCGGATGATAACATAAGCAGTTATCTATCGTGAATAACAAAAGTCCTGGTTGGTGGCACTTTGAGCAAATGACAAGTCACAAATGAGGTACTACAGTGGATGTGATGGTCCCAGTCTCTCTGTAGTGAAGAATTCTGGGGAATAAGGTTGGCTGCAAAACCTGAGAAACTTAATACAGTGAATAAGCCACAGTAGAGTTTGACTTAAAAAGATAGTTCACCTAAAATTGAAAATGTTGTCATCATTTATTCACCCTCATGTTGTTCCAAACCCGTATGAAAGTCAGCCATGATGACTGAATCTAAATTTTTAGGTGAACTATCCCTTTAGGTGTTACTACACTGGCAAATCAGGATTATATTTGTTGGCAAAGCATTTGTGGAGCATATAATCTTAAACCATTCAAAAACCCTCTTCAACACTACATACTTATGAACTGACGGACCAGACCGAGAGGGAAATGATCAAAGCCCCTGAGGAACTCAAGATTGTATTGCACAAAAAGAACCTACAACAGAAAAGCCAGAATCCCACAAAGGGTCAATGAAATGAACAAATCCTGAAAGCAATGACAGTTACTGAAAGTCCACCATCAAACTTGAAGGGATTCAAAATCTCTCAACTTTCCAAATAAACTTTTGGGGGATAGTTCACCTAAAAATTAAAATATTGCCATAACTGATTCACCCTCATGCTGTTCCAAACTCATATGACTTACTTTCTTCTGGGAAAAACACAAAAGGTGCTGTTAGCCAGGATGTTAGCCTCAGTCATTATTCACTTTCATAGTATGGAAAAAGGATCCTATGAAAGAGAAGGGTGACTAAGGCAAAGATTCTGCCTTCATTTGTGTTCCAATGAAGAAAGAAAGTCATACAGGTTTGGAACGAAATCAGGGTGATTAAATAATGAGTGGTTGAAATATCCTGTTTAACAGAATGAATTTGATTTATTAAATTAAAAAACACTCTCATTGCATGTGGTAGAGTCATTTGTTTAGATCTGGAATGTTGTCCATTGTTGAGTCACTATGCGAGGGACTGAGAGTGTTGGATGGGCGTGGAGCAGATGGTGGAGGATGGGCAGAAGAGGCTGCTGATAACCCCAAAATCTGGGACGGCAATGGATGGGGTAACAGGGGACCGGACAGGTGAGGAAGGTAACGAAAAGTCAAGCTGAAGCCTTCTCGAGGCAACATACTTGGTAGGTACAACGTCACCAGGAAAAGAGCCCAGCTGCAGCTGATAAAGACCTGCTTCCGGGAGCCCTGAGTCTGGCTGGGAGGAAGGGATGGTGTGGTTACAGGACAGTGGGGAGAAGTAAAGCTGAGTGGACAGGGAGGCCAGGTCTGAACAATCTGTGACAGGAGTCTGGAGAGCTGGTGGGAGTGGTGAAAATTGGCTGAACATTTGCTCCCCCTGTGGGCTAGAGCAAGAATCTGCACATAGTTCCATCTCCCCAATGTCTCGCTTAGAACCTGGTTGTAAAATCAGGAAAAAGATTTATCAACAGAATGTGGTAAAGTATTCAAATGAAAACCACATGGTTTCTTATGCCCTCTGGAACAAAATAAACTTTGAAAATAACTTTTGCAATAAATTTATTCATTTTTTCTTTTATTCTAGAGCTGTTCATATTGTAGTCCAAAACCCAGATAATTAGCACTTTCAACCATCCCTGGGTTTGCCATTTCCAATGGGCTTTCAGAACAGTTTTCAATTTATGAATAAAAAAACAAGGTCGTAAACATTCCTTAAAAAGACTTTCACGTTTTGTTCTATCTACTGTAGAACATAAATGACTAGGGCTGTCAACCGATGATATGATGTTTTATAAATTGAATTCATCGCAATTAATACGATTTCATAAATCAGTACTGGCTAAAAAGGCCCCCGAATTCAATATATAATAATCAAAATTATTTTGAATATAATATATTCTAAATGTAATAACGCGGTCATCAGATAATAAGGTTCTATTTGTAAGCATTAGTCCACTACATTAATTAACATGAACTAACAATGAACAAGCATTTACAGCATTTATTAATCTTGGTTAATGTTAATATCTATTTATACTAATACATTTTTAAAATGAAAAGTTGTATATGTTTACATTAGTTAATGCACTGGAACTAACATGAACCAATAATAAACTTTGTATTTGTATATGAACTAACACAAAAAATTGTATTTTCATAAATTAACATTAACCAAGATCAAAACATTCTGTAATAAAATATTGTTCATTGTTAGTTCATGATACCTAATGCATTTATTAGTGTTAACAAATAGACATTTATTGTATAGTGTTACCTTTTAATAATTCTGATAATTCAAAAATATGACATTATTGTGACAGATGAGTTAAGCATTGATTAGGCAATACAAAAAGTGGCTTTAGAAGTCTATATATTGTTTGTCTTATTCCCATATCATTGAACATATGCCTACAGTCCACAGCAACCCATTTAGCAATTGAGTTTGTCAATCCGTCCCTGAGGTAGACATGCCACGTCCACAGTAATACGTTTTAGTTTGAAAACACATCTTTTTGTCTACGTTTTGGCCTTCCATCCACACTGAGATGGCATTTTCGACAGCAAAAAAACAGCTTTTTGAAAACGCTCTCCCAAGTGAACAAATTCGAAAATACTGTCTTTACGTTGCAGGGAAAGCGGAGATATCTGAAAATGATGATCTATTTGTTGTCATATGACCTAGTCATGTGATCCATTCAATCTAAAACAATCAAGACTGCAGTGTGGTCCACATTGCCTTTTCAAAAGTTGCTCGTCCATACTGAAACGTCTGAAAATGCATAAATACCCTTACTGCGCATGTGGAAAAAATGTAAGAACCGTGGTCCTGCATCATTTCTATGTACAGTCTGAAACGCAACTGTCCTCGTGTTCCACCGTCGGACAGCAATTCCGAGTAAACTTCCCGTCACCTTTTAAGGAATGCAATGTGAAGGTTGTACAAAGTAACATTTATTTTTAACAATGCTATCAAAGTGGATTGCAGGCACAACAATGCTGCTACAACATGGGCCGCTGTCTTGGGAGAGGGTTTTCGAGAAGTTAAGTTTTCGCTGGACAAAAACGCTGTCTCAGTGTGGACAGAAGGTATGCATTTTCTTTTTCTTTCTCCCCAATTTGGAATGCCCAATTCCCAATGTGCTCTAAGTCCTCGTGGTGGTGTAGTGACTCGTCTCAATCTGGGTTGCAGCAAACGAATCTCAGTTGCCTCCGTGTCTGACACCGTCAATACGCGCATCTTATCACGTGGCTTGTTGAGGGCGTTACCGGGGAGACATAGCACATGTGGAGGCTTCACACTATTCTCCGCGGCATCCAAGCACAACTCGCCACGCGCCCCACAGAGCGAGAACCACATTATAGCGACCACAAGGAGGTTACCCCATGTGACTCTACCCTCCCTAGAAACTGGCCAATTTGGTTGCTTGGGAGACCTGGCTGGAGTCACTCAGCACGCCCTGCATTTGAACTCGCGACTCCAGGGGTGGTAGTCAGCGTCAATACTCGCTGAGCTACCCAGGCCCCAAAATGTATGCATTTTCAAACTAAAACTTATAAGTGTGGACATGGCCATGGCTGTTTTTCTACAGGATGCAGTCTTGCAAGTTGTTTTTGTTTGTTTTTCTGTGTCTGTGCTATTTTTGTTTGTTTATGCCGGATGCTTTTTGGAGCATCACACTGTGGCTGCATTGGGTTTCATTGGTTTTCAGCATCTTTTAGGACACCGTGTCAAGCTAAATGTAGTTTGAAACTTTAAAAATGCATCTCAAGACCCCTACATTCTTGAGTACACCATCCAGCTGTTTTTTAAACAGATGTTGGTTTGTTACCTGTACATCTGAATTTTTTAAATATAATTGTACTAAATTAACGAGTTAAATTGACAGCCTTATTAATTATACACCTTAAACGTACATTTTGAAGACATTGTGATTTTTGCCAACAAGTTGTTAAATGATGACTTCAACTACTACAAGCATGTGAGTTTACAACTGTTGTAGTCCTTATGTATCAACATGTTAGCGACTTGCGTTTTAAAAGCACAGCTTCCAAAATCATGCTTAAAGGGGTCATGTCATGAGGAATCAAATTTTCCTTAATATTTTGACATATAAGAGGTCTTTCTACTATACAAACATACTGTAAATGTCAGAACTCAAAACTTAACCCCCAATGCCATAAAAGTATTTATTGAAACCAAGCTGCAAAAACGCCTCATTCTCTACTTCCACGACTACCCTACGTCACTAGGGGTACATTTAATCATGACCACCTTGGCCTGGCCACTGGTGCTTCAGTTCGTAAGCAGAGAGAGAGAAGGACAAACAGGCCTAGTGTGGCCTCACTATTCCTGAACACCAAAGGGGACCCATCTGGACTATTTTGAATTATTTTTGTAACAAAACATGTGCTACACAGACGTCTTTGACCGCTTCATACATCTCTTAGGCCACTTTTAAAAGACGCAGTGTCAAGTTACAACTCTGAAGAGGAGAAGCCATTCGGTTTCATTCAGCTTCTGCCTCTTGTTGTTTTGAGCACAACCGCACCTTGGACACTTTCTCGAGCTCATCTGCGCTATTATAATTGTTGGTGTATGTAAACTTGCACTGGGTGGACTTCTTTGACTGTTTTGATGCGTTCCCGGCTTCAGTGCACGATGATACTGGATATGTGCATCTTCATCGTGCTTTGGATTATGAATCCGAAGTTTTTCGCCTCACATCAGTGTGGATTGTATGTTTTTCTGGCTCATATCAGAGTGGATTGCTTGTGAACCAGTCATAATACGATTCAAGCTTTGCAAAGGAACTGTTATTGGAGGATGAGGCAGTTAAAAACACTATTGGACCCGATTGCAAAAGTGAGTAAACAGTTTCATTCATGAATATTTCAAATGTCATGACTGTTTAATAGTTTATGGTGCTGGAGTGTGATCAATTGTGCTTGAGATGAACAGTTTAATATATTCAGATGCAATGTGGTGGATGTGCATTATGTGTAAACCCTGAAATTTAGTTTTATAATGTTGTGGATCATTCTTTTCTGATTAAGTTTCAAATATGGCTGCACAATATTAGCTAATCAAAACAGTGGCCGTTTACACTGAAGTTTTAAGGAGGCGCTTAGGCCAAAACCGAACGTTTCAGACAGAAGGCCAGAGACAGGGTGGAAAATGATCATATATTACTAAATTAGGACTGTTTTAAAGCAATTTTATTTACTAACATTATCAGTGGACCTAAGGGAAGATAATTAAAAAAAAAAAAGAAGAGATCATTTCATGACCCCTTTAAGTTATTACTGTGCAATTTACGCTGTAGAACATAATGTCAATGTCTCATTAAGTTTAACCACAGAGCATTTTACTACTTAAAGATAGACCTACCGTAAGCTCCGAGGTTATTAATGTAATGGTATTTGCTTCTGCTAAAGCCATCAGTCCACAATATTTCAACAAAAAAAAATTAATATTGTGTTTAATAGCAGAATTTCTGGTGAGGAAATACTACCCATGATCCTGAGGGGGAAAATCCACCAATCAGAGAATCACAGCAAACAAATTGTGCAAAACGAGCTCTGCAACAGCTGCTAAGCTGTTAATGACGCACTGTTAATGACACAATTTAGTCAGCCTCCCAAAACTCTTAAACTAGGTATATATTTATTTGTATGTGAATATTTTGCAGTATACTTTAAATATACTGTTTATATACTTATAATCAACAACTTAAAATCAATGGTTTTATATTTCTTCATTGTTTTTAATTTATTGCAATCTTTCATGGGACTGTAGTACATTCCCTCATGAGAGATTTTAAGTACACAGTCCTTTGTCTTTTTGTCATCAAATCAAAGTAATGTGGTGATTTACCTCGGAGCTTGTTGATTTGATTCATGACTTGTTTGATTTTATGAAACCCCTATGGATAAAATGAATGAGAAAAACACTTCCAGAACCAAAACAGCTGAAAAAGTGGGCAGGCACTGTTGCACTCTACTCTAAAAACTCAATCACTAGGGGGGCCTGGGTAGCACAGCAAGTAAAGATGCTGACTACCACCCCTGGAGTCGCATCCAGGGCGTGCTGAGTGACTCCAGCCAGGTCTCCTAAGCAACCAAACTGGCCCGGTTGCTAGGGAGGGTAGAGTCACATGGGGTAACTTCCTTGTGGTCGCTATAATGTGTGGTTCTCGCTCTCTGTGGGGCGTGTGGTGAGTTGTGCGTGGATGCCGCGGAGAATAGCGTGAAGCCTCCACACGCGCTATGTCTCCCCGGTAACGCGCTCAACAAGCCACGTGATAAGATGCGTGGATTTACGGTCTCAGACACGGAGGCAACTGAGAATCGCCACCACGAGGACTTAGAGCGCATTGGGAATTGGGCATTCCAAATTGGGGAGAAAAAGGGGAGAAAAAAAAAAAATAAATAACTCAATCCCATTCCCTTGGCAAATTAGCCTTGCAGGTTGGCCTACAAATTGACGTCATGACTGAACGGCTCTTATTCTTGAGACTTTTATCTAAATCTCTGATTTTTACCTGTGTGCCTGTCAGTTTTAGGCTGTCAAAGCGCAGCAAGCTCAGGGCTTTAAGAGGAAGCGTGGCGTGCGTTTCCGTCGTGGACGACCCTGAAACTGAGCTGCACAATTCAGGTTCTCCTCTGGATCACGCAACCAAATGAAAGATCATGAAACATAAAAGAAATGGGACAAACACAATGGGATAAAAGCTGGCAGATGGAATAGAACAATGAAACAAACCATAATAAATCAAATGACCATTCAGACCAAAACAAAGAAAAATGCATTTGTGTAGGACATGAACAAATTAACATAAATTAAGAAGCTGTTGCAAAATACACAAACAAAAATTAAGAAACTTTGCCACCATGAATGGTTCCATGAAGCAAATGGAAAGGTGGCATATCCAAACTAGCATATCCAAAATCCAAACATACCTTGTTTATTCAGCTGCATGACTGGAGAAGGTAATGGAGTTTGTTGAATGGACGACCTACTAAGCAAACCTCGAGTGGCACCTTTCACCTCACCAATATCTCCATCTGGCTCAGCATCCTCTCTAAGATACAAATGGAAATCAATGAGGTGTCAACAGAGCTTTATCAAAGTAATGTAGAAACTTTTGTTTAACCTGAAAAATTACTTTCTTGAAGTTAAAAAAAGCATAGTCACAATTTGCAGCTTATTCTTTCCAACAACCACCCATTTAGGCAGGATGGGGCCATTTGACTGACATTTACTAAGAAAAACAAGAATTGATAAGCTTCTACTTTTACTTGCTCTTCAAAATGGTATCATCCATTTATTTGGACCAGTGGTTGGGTTTTGTTTTCTCTAAAGAGTCCATTGCCAAACAGGACAAGGTTGGAAACATGTACATTAAGGAGATACTGTGAAAACCACGGGTTGTCCGTAGAATTGTCCTTGCCCTAGTAAAAGGTGTTAAATCACAGGTCTACTTTCATATATGTTCCAGGTTCACTTTGGTTCTATAAAGCAGATGGCCATATTTTTATCATGATGAAAATAAACAGTGATGTAGCATCATTAGATGCCTCATCCATTTCTGGTATCAAGTCCCCTCTTTATTGAATTACTTGCATCCCTACTGTACATACAATGTGTCACTTCATGTTGTGTGATGTTTGAGCTTTTCCAAGTGTGACAGACACCAAGACAGTCGCAAGGAGAATCACACCAGTAAGCAGGAATTGCATTCTAAAAATATTTTTAATTTCATAGCAGAGGTGCAAAATGTGCAAATAGTGTTTAAAAGCAAATAAAAACCAAGGTTACTTTATAACAAAAACAGCTTAAAAGCCAGAACCATTTCTGGTACTAAAGCAGTACCTACTCCCCTCCCAGCAATAACATTGCCTGAGTTTTATTGTGCTCAAGCAGCGCCAGCAGCCTTATTTCATGTGCTCCAAACACAACCCAATCTGCCCACTAGTCTAGTGCCTCTAGTGGTGCCAAGCCTATATTTTTACATGATGTCACTATAGAATGGCATCCTCCCATCCCAAAATCTGGTATTCTCCTATCCCAAAATCAAATCTTTGGTATCTTCAAAATGCAAATACACCCTTATCCTTTTTAGTCAAGAAACAGAATCCAAGTTCTGTAAACCTCTTAATTTACAACCTTAATTTATCATTTCATTGGCTCGGTTTCCACCTGCTATTAAAGGAATATTCAATACAAGTTAAGCTTATTCAACAGCATTTGTGGCATAATATTGATTACCACAAAAAATTATTCTGACTTGCCCCTTTTTCTTTAAAAAAAGGCAAAAATCGCGTGCTGAGTGATCCCAGCCAGGTCTCCTAAGCTTCCAAATTGGCCCGGTTGCTAGGGAGGGTAGAGTCACATGGGGTAACCTCCTCGTGGTCGCTATAATGTGGTTCTCGCTCTCGGTGGGGTGCGTGGTGAGTTGTGTGTGGATGCCAGCGGAGAATAGCGTGAAGCCTCCACACACGCTATGTCTCTGTGGTAACGCGCTCAACAAGCCACGTGATAAGATGCGCGGATTGACGGTCGGAGGCAACTGAGATTTGTGCTCCGCCACCCGGACTGAGGCGAGTCACAACGCCACCGCGAGGACTTAGCGCGCATTGGGGATTAGGCATACCAAATTGGGGAAAAAAGGGGGAGAAAATCCCCCCCCTCAAAAAAGGGTTACAGTATGGCACTTACAATGGAAGTGAATGGGGCAAATTCGTAAACGTTAAAATACTCACTGTTTCAAAAGTATAGCCACAAGACATAAACAATATGCGTGTTAACATGATTTTAGTGTGATAAAATTGCTTACTAATCTTTTCTGTGTAATGTTATAGCCAATTATACAACTTCATTGCCATGACGATGTAATGTCAACAAACTCTAACACGACTGTAAAAATTATGATTTAAACAACTTTACAGCTCAAATAAAATACAAGTTTTAACAGAAGAATTAATGTAAGTGCTTTTATAAAATTGTAAACTTCACGTCTACTTTCAAACCCTCCAAAAATTGGCCCCATTCACTTCCACTGTAAGTGCCTCACTGTAACCTCGAGTTTTTGATTTAAAAAAAAAAATTATGCCACAAATGTTGTCGATTGAGCTTAAATTGTATTGAACCCAGAATATTCCTTTAAAAAGCGTTTTAGGCGATCAATTTGAAACGGGACAATGCTAAAGATAGGTGTAAACGGTCCAAAATGTTTTGAAAAATGTCCACTTCAACCACCTTTGGAGGTGTTCGAATGTGGTTAAAACGCATGTGACCAAAATATACTCTAAACATCATGTTTGTGCTTAAATTAAATACAAGTATAATTGGGAGAAATTTTTGTTCTCTTACTTTTTTGTGCTTTATTAACATGCAGTAATGTTGTGATGAAATCTGAGACCCTCCCCTCAATATTCGAACACAAGTGGTCAAAAGAGAGGCATATTATGACCAGGTGTAAACAGTGATGTGTCTTGCTTGTCCACTTGTGATCAGATCACCCAAAACGCATCTTAATACCAGGTTTAAACAGGGTAGTTATTACTTTCTCAATCTTTATTGAGTCCTTACAGTAAAAAAACAAAACCAAAAAAACACTAGATTTACTCACATGTTTCCAGATGGCAAATTGCACTTTTTCCGCCCCAGCCTGGTGGCCTGCTGTGTGAAATACTCATGCTGTTCAGATTTCTTCCACATGTAGTAGTACTCTACACACTCACCCACTGAGCGCGTGCGGACCTGAGAAAGGACAAATACAAGCCACACTTGAGTCTCAAATAGGAGGTCAAAAAATTAGGAGCAACATTTGTTAAATGCTATATGTTAGATGTGGGAATAAGCAAGGACTTGGTGATATAGTATTATTTTGATTTCTGGATCACAAGGGATGGGAAACTATTCTGGTTCCGATTCCTCAACAATTCCAATGATTCTTTTAGTATTTCTGAGGAAGAAATATTTGAAAAAAAGATTCTTGTATTTACTGCCCTCAGCAGTCTGTTGCCAAATGATAAGGGCTTGGTATTCCTGAAGCACTATCTAGAAAGTTACTCTAATGTAAGTTGTACTTAATCTTTTACGGCACATTTCCCAAAAGCATTGTTATCTACAGTAAGTAGCACATAAAACCATTCGTAAATTAAGTAATTTACGTGTAACTTAAACGTATCTTTCTTGCATCTTTCAGTCTATCAGAGACAACGGGACTTTAAATGAACGTATTTTGATCATTGGAAATCTATTTTCCGTGGGTAAAAAAAAGTGGGGTGAAAAAAACGCATTTAAAACAACGTGAAAGGCCTAAATTTGAAAAGATGATGCAGTATACTGTAACTTTATGTTAGCATTTTTGATAAGTGCAACTAATGGCAATAGAGAAATTATATGTTCTTATTAATCATACTGATTTCAAAAGAAGACATACGTAACCCTGCAATAGTTTAAAAATAAATATGCCTAAATAAATAATTAAAATATTGTTAAAAAAAGGAGTTAAGCTCTTCGCACTTAAGTTCTACGATCTTCATGCTGCTTTGGGAAACTGCCATTACTTGTGTTATTTATGCCATTAGATGCGGCATAAATGCAATCCAAAAATTGGTCCCAACTAAGTATTAAATAAAAATACTAAACAAAAAAATATTTGGTAGCCTAAGTTAATTCAGTAAGATTTTCAACTGATTCAAAAGACTTTTACATTAAAAAGAACCAGCACATTTGACTCATTTGTTCAGGAATCAGACTACACTGGTTGCGCTGTATGTTTTGCATTGTTTCATTGAACAGCAGTGCAGGAAACACAGTCAGTACGGTGTTCAATTCGCATTGGTGGAAGAATGCATTTTTGAGAACCATTAACAAAACCAAACATCACGAAATTCATTCAGTTTTCTAAAAAAACGGAACCGGCTCTGAATAAGAACCAGTTCTCGGTTCTCAACCACATAGATCACGAAATGATAATATTGCATTTCTTTAAGTGTATAGTTATTTACACACTTGTTTCTCATTCATCTGCACTGAACGGGGCATTGCACAATTATATTTTTTGCCCGTTCTGAGTTCGATAATTGAGTGTTCGTTGACATATTGCTACAGAACTTTTAATCACTTCACAAAATGGTGGATCTCTTTTCCCAAAAAATATTACTGTGAAAAATGTAACCAAAAGTAAACATTTTACCTTATTTTGAGAAAATCTGTGCTGATTCAGGATCAGAATGGTCACTCACCTTGTTGGCCTGTATAAGGTGAAAGTTCTTCCCATGGACACGGTAACCATGCTCAAAGTTTCGACACTCCTCCTGGCTCCAGGCACAAAGCTCTTCTGGAACATTAAAAAAAATACATACACATATTACACAAACTGGGAGATGGATGCATATTTTTATGCCTGCCTCCTAAAGAAGATTAGAAAAAGTAAAGTAGAGAGACAATACACAAAAATTACCAAGGCCTTACCATTGAAAACTTTCACATTGAAGCGATATCTTCTAAGTGCCTCTTCTGCATTGAAGTTGCATTTCACCAGTTCATAAAGAGCCTGTAAAAGACAAAGAGGGAATTAATGAATAAATGTGATCAATTAAGATGAAAACATGAACCACAGAAGACCATAAAAACAAGTGTAATTTCATAATAAAGTCTTTGAAAAACCATCTGACATGTTTTATTTGCACATGACTGTCTTCTGATACCTGTTATCTATGAAGTCCCACAAGGCTCTGTTCTAGGACCATTAACATTTGAGGAGTTGCAGCTTGTAAAACACATCCTAAACTGTAAATTGTCATACAAATTATGAAAAATGTTTGAGATTTGTAAGGTAAAGTGTGCAGTTTCTGTGCCACCAGCATCACTAAATGGAATTGCAAACATTAAAGCAAGTGTAAGCCACTTCCGGCTCACGCAGAAAGTAATATACACAGATGAGCCAAAACATTATGACCACCAACCTAATATGCTGTTGGTCCTCCACGTGCCGCCAACGCAGTGCCAACCCGCTGAGACATCCTGTGGTACCTGGCACCAAAACATTAACAGCAGATCCTTCAAATCCTGTAAGTTGCGAGGTGGAGCTGCCGTGGATTGGACTTGTTGGTCTGGCACATCCCACAGATGCTCAATTGGATTGAGATCTAGGAAATTTGGATGCCAGGGCAACACCTTGAACTCTTCAACATGTTCCTCAAACCATTCCTGAACAATGTGTGCAGTGTGGCTGGGCACATTATTCTGCTGAAAGAGGCCATTGCCACCAGGGAATACCATTGCCGTGAAGGGGTGTACATGGTCTGCAACAATATTTAGGTAGGTGGCACGTGTCAAATTGACGTCTTCATGAATGGCCGGACCCAGGGTTTCCAAGCAGAACATTGCCCAGAACATCACACTCCCTCCACCGGCTTGTCGTCTTCCCACTGTACATCCTGTTCCCCAGGTAAACTGCTGTCCACGTGATGTAAAAGAAAACGGGACTCATCAGACCAGGCGACCTTCCACTGCTCCAAGGTCCAGTTCTGATGCTCGCATGCTCATTTTAGGCCCTTTTGACGGTGGACGGGTCATCATGGGCACACTGACCGGTCTGTGGCTACGCAGTCCCATCCGCAGCAGGGTGCGATGCACTGTGTTTTGTAACATATTCCTCCCGTAACCATCATTAAAATTATCTGTGACTTTCTGTACGGGATAGCCTTCGTTGCCCTCGCTCATCGATGAGCCTTAGTTGCCCAACACCCTATCGCCGGTTTGTGGTTTGTCCCTCCTCGGACCACTGTCGGTAGGTACTCACCACTGCTGACCGGGAGCACCCCACAAGGCTTGCTGTTTCAGAGATGCTCTGACCCAGTCTTCTGGCCATAACAATTTTGTCCTTGTCAAAGTCACTCAGGTCTTTACTTCTGCCCATTTCTCCTGAATTCAAAACAATGACTACAAGAACTGATTGTTCACACCATCTAATCTACCCAGACCTTGACATGTGGCCTTGTTAGCAGATCAACGTTGTTCTCTTCACCTGTGAGTGGTCATAATGTTTTGGCTCATCGGTTTATGTTAGTGCTGAAAGCACAGTCCTAAATGTGTAATGTTTAGCCTAACCTGCTCATTATCTTTGACTGTGTCTCCTGTGGTCAAAGTGTTTATAGCTCCATTTTCACTCCCTCTTCTCTGGACCTCAAGCAAAAATTCCTCCACAGCTGGAATGGACAGCACACCGGGGGTCCACAACAACTGGTCCTCATTCTCATAGGCTGTAGATAACAGTAAGAGAACAGGTTTGGGTCGCAGGGGACTTAGTAGTTCGGTTATGCAAAACAGATCAGCAAAACCACAAAAGACTGCAGCCAGTGTAAATGATGTCAACATGAGAATACACTCACCTCTTTCATTAAAAGTGTTTGAGGAGAGAGAAGGAATTGTAGCCTGATATTGAGAGCCCACCATGATGTCCTGATAACCAAAACATGGCATAAAAGCATTTTTAACTATCTATTTTCATGAATCTGTCATTAATCAATCACATAAGAAAATGTATAGTTCTGGCCTTGGATGCTGATTGATCTCTTTTATGCTGTGCCTTTCTCCACACTATATTCTGTAGCACAGGCTCTCATACCTTTGCTTAATTAGAGAAGCATTATTTTTCAATTACATCATAAATTTCTTTCTTTTTTTGTACTGGAGTGTGTGTGGTTTACCACACTCTTTTTTCCTTTAAATTATTGGCAGCTCATTACATGACTCATGTTTTACCTTGCGTCCATCGCTGGAGGGGATCGAGGTGCTTTCTGAGTCGTCTTCTGATGAGCTGACTGAAGTGTCTTTGTCATCACCTGAGAGCCAGGCCAAGCATTTTGGACAAACATACAAGAATATACAACTTGAAAACAAAATACAAAACACAATCTTTTATTGTGGTGACCGTGAAATTACTAATAATTCACTAATAATTGCGATTAAGCTCCAGATAAAACCACAAATATAACTGGTTGTTTCTTCAACTTCTGACACTTTTAGCACTCTGGATGTCTAGACAGTAAAGTACCATTAAAACATTTGTAACACTTGCTCTAGTTTATTTAATTTGTCTACTAACAATGTCCAACAGTGTAGGTACATGCATCACAGGAGATTTTTGTCTTTTTTTTTTTTTTTCTGTAAATCATGAAAATTCCCACCACAGTGTAATTTCCAGCACATCTCAAATTCTGTATTGTGTTTAAAAGAAATCTGTGGTGGAAATGACGCTGATAGAAATGACATTTTTAACGTATAAAATGGTCAACTCCTTTGTTTTGCTAAGACTAATTTCATAGCATTTTATAACAGTTTATGTATCCTAAATATACAAATAAATATTTTCACATTTTTTGTGTAATTTGGCAAAATTAAGGCTTGATTGGAAATGAGGACAAATAAAATTATTCTGCACACAATTGATTTTTATTTGTTTTCTTAGAATATTACTTGTCTAATTTTTCATCACAAGCATGCTCTTCAGTGACACTTTTATCAACTTGGTTAACGAGTACACTAACTTTTGAAGAAAGAATTATTAGGGGCAAAATAGTTTTGTTTGGTCAAAATAAACCATAACTGTGGTTCAGTCATAATTTTTGATAAATTGATAAAAATCATTTTCATACAATGAATATTAAAATAGCTTATGTTTATTTCACTCTGTTTAGATTATTAAAGTTTTAAACATTCAATAATTTGTATTGGATTTTCATAGTTTCATACTGAACGTCTGGGTCGGGCACAAAGCTAAAACAGTAAAATCTACAAATAAAAAGGCATTTGAAAAGTACCAAAAATAAATTATGAAGGTCTGGTAAAAAGTTTCCAGGTCATTTTAATGACCTTCATATAACAAAAAGGAAAAAGTTGAAATCTGTTCATTAAAAAAATCCCTGGGACATGAAAGTGAAACCCAACTCTGAATTTAAAGCACTTAGTGCACACTGGCACCAAATCCAATTTTAAGTATTTCCAACGCAAGTTCGTTTTTGTAGTTTGATCAGCAAAAAAAAAAAAAGAAAGAAAGAAAGAAAGAAAGAAAGACACTCCTATGTGGTTTAAAATTATATTAAGATTTTTGGAGTTAGTCTGAACTGTCAGATCAGAATTCAAGTAACTTTACTATTTCACTATTTACTACGTTCACTATTTAGGACACTACACAGGTAATATTATATGTCATTAATATAACACTGCCTGAACAAAAGGATTCAATTAACCGTGTAGACAGTCAATCCTAAAGATCAGATTAGAATCTATTTGGAATTGTGTGCTGTGTAAACGAAGTCTTAATTGCTTAAAATATATCAATTAACCATGAAGCAAAAAAAAAAAAGAAGGCAACCAGCACTGACGTTTACAAGAATATCCACATGAGAGCACAATAATTGTAATTTGTGTGTGATGTCATACCTCGTAAGTGACATTGTAAGAGGTCAGATGTGTGAGACGTGACAGACAGTGCGATGTCATCAGCAGAGGAACGGTTGCTTTTATCCACCTCATCTGAGAAGAGGTCTTTGCCTATCTGAACCTACAAAAGACTTCGATTTCATTACCCAATGGAGACTCTGAAGTACATATAGAATTAGTGACTTGCTTCTACTGAGAGCTCTTAAAAACAAAGGCTAAAAAGAACATCTATGATGCAAGAATTTCCATAGATATTTTAAAGTGCAAACTGAGTCTGTATGTGTTTAGTCATTCTGAAATTTAAGGGATTTCAAGGGGGCAAAGGAAAGCTGTTTCAAATGCAGAGGTTGGGAATAGTACCAGAAACACATGATGTTGTTCCAACTGTTTTTCATTTTTCTGAAATGTGTTTCTAAAATGATGTTTAGTTTCTTTGTAAGAGACTTTTCTTCATGTCATGTCTAATTTAGTTCTTAGAATAAAGTGTATTTACTTTCATGCAACTTTCCTTATAACATTCATTCTAAAGTGGTTAATTTCTTAATCCAAGCGTGGTCTACACTGATTTTTTTTTTTCTTTTTTTTCTTTTTTCGATTAAGTAAAATAGCATGAAAGATTAAGTACTTTCTACATTGAATAGGTTAAAGTGTGAACTTGAAAATATTAAGTAAATTCTACATTGGTACTTAAATTCAAAATGTAAAAATTAATGCTTTAGCTTTTAAGTAAATATTATTTATGATGGTTTGTTATCTTTACAATGCGTGATCTTGTATCAATCTCAAAGTAAACCATGTCATATGTATTTGCTAATCTGAGTAAATTTCACAGGTAAATAAAATAAGAATATTTAATTTTACTTTTCGAAGATGGTGTTCCTAGCATGCACCGGGCTTGAATAATTAGTGAGGTTGCATGGTTTCACTGTTTGCACCAATTTTATTGTTGATTTTGTTGTTACATTTGGTAACTTCTTGTTTTGTGAAGTCTGAAGTTCATTTTCTTTTCTCCCCAATTTGGAATGCTCAATTCCCAATGTGCTTTAGGTCATTGTGGTGGCATAGTGACTCGCCTCAATCCGGGTGGCGGAGGACGAATCTCAGTTGCCTCCATGTCTGAGACCGTCAATCCACGCATCTTATCACATGGCTTGTCGAGTGCGTTACCGCGGAGGCATCGCACGTGTGGAGGCTTCACGCTATTCTCCACAGCATCCACGCACAACTAACCACACGGCCCACCGAGAGCGACAACCACATTATAGCGACCACGAGGAGGTTACCCCATGTGACTCAACCCTCCCTAGCAACCGGGCCAATTTGGTTGCTTAGGAGACCTGGCTGAAGTCATTCAGCACGCCCTGGATTCGAACTCACGACTCCAAGGGTGGTAGTCAGCGTCTTTACTCGCTGAGCTACCCAGGGCCCCTGAAGTTAATTTTCTTCTCAAAATGAGCTGTTCATGATAAAAAAAATAAATGATATGTTGTTACAGTCATCGTATTTTGCACATCAAGTGTTGATGTCTGCGTGCGCAGTCCTGAATGTTGTTTCTATTACCAGTAATGCAAGGTGATATTGTCCAATAGGCTACATAGCATGCATTAAGCTTTCCCGTGGATGACTTCTGTATATTATGTGGTTCATTATTAAACTTATGTTTATAAGGAAAGTGTGAAATGTTCCAATAAAATGTTCATTTAAATTTTACTAAATGTATTTCAGATTTGTAAGAGGTATTGTATTAACTGATATGTTTAAAGGAGCCATGACATGAGGAATCAAATTTTCGTTGATCTTTTGACATATAAGGGGTCACTGCACTATAAAAAAACATACTGTAAGTTTCAAAACTGAAAACTCCATCTTTTTTTTTTTCTCAATGCCTTGTGGTCGCGTAGTGATTCGCCTCAGTCCGGGTGGCGGAGGAGGAATCCCAGTTGCCTCCGCGTCTGAGACCGTCAACCCACGCATCTTATCACATGGCTTGTTGAGCGAGAGACATAGCGCATGTGGAGGCTTCATGCCATCCACCGCGGCATCCACGCTCAACTCATCACGTGCCCCACCGAGAATTAACCACATTATAGTGACCACGAGGAGTTTACCCCATGTGACTCTACCCTCCCTAGCAACCGGGCCAATTTGGTTGCTTAGGAGACCTGGCTGGAGTCACTCAGCATGCCCTGGGATTCGAACTAGCGAGCTAGCGAACTCCAGGGGTGGTAGCCAGCGTATTTTACCACTGGGCTACCCAGGCCCCCTAAAAAGTCCCTGAAAAATGGCTCATTTGGAATTTGTGGAACTTGTGATGTCACAAGGACCAAATACATCTGCATATGACTGCCTCTTCAGCAAGACCTCAACACCTATTTTTCTTCATTGCACCCTTGGCCCCACCCACTGGCACTCAGTCAGTCACACAGGTGAAGAGGAGAGAGATGGGCCCATCATGGGAGATTCATCCAAAGTAGACTTATACAGGAAACCTTCATGTGCCTTTCTGGATTTAAATGTTTTTCTATATAAACGTGCCCAGCTTCGACTGTTATCATGCCTCTTGCACCGCTTTTAAAAGACGCAATGTCAAGTTATAACTCAAAAAAGGAGACCCTCATTCTGTTTCATGTTGCTGTTTTCTGTCTTGCTGTTGTGCTGTTTTAAAGGCGTCCTGGGCCGTTTTTGCACCCATCTGTGCTATTTTTAATTGTTGGTCTTTTGTAAACATGGACTAGATGGACGTCTTTGATCGTACTGATGCGTTTCCGCACAACACCGGTGATGTGCGCCGCGTTTTAAGAGCGGTACAAGCACAACTTCTGCTGCTGCCACTGACTGGTAGAAATGCATGCAGCCCTGTGTAAACAAACAGGGAAAATGTGAGATGTCGCTCTGGTGAAGACCAGCGTCTCTGCTTTGGCCTGTTGAAGCACCCAACATCATCGTGAATTGTATTACGCTTGTGTATTCAGAACATTTCAGCATGGATTGTGTGTGTTTTCAGCTCATGTCAGCGTGTATTGCTTGTGAACCAGTCACAATCTGATTCAAGCTTTACAAAGGGACTGTTGAAAAGATGGGGCAGTTAAATTGGACTATTGGACAAAAAAACATAAGTAAACAATTACATTCACAAATGTTTGAAATGTCAAGACTGTTTGATAGGTTATGCTGTGCTTGAGTGAACAGTTTGATACATTCAGATGAAATGTGTTGGGTGTACGTTATGTTTTAACCCTGAAATGTGGTTTGATTATGTTGTGTGTAGTTTGTTCATTTTCTTCGGATTGTGTTTCAAGAATGGCTGTATTAGAAGGACTGCACATGGTTATCCAGTCACAACAGTGGGTGTTTTCACTGAAGTCTTACAGGGCCAGACAGCTTAAAACTGAGCATTTCAGACAGAGGGCCAGAGGCAGAGTGGAAAATTATTATATATGAGTAAATTATGACTGTTTAGGTGCAAAAAAAAAAACTTTACTAACATTATAAGTGGACCTCAGGGAAGATAATACAATTATTTGAAAAAAAAAAAAAAAAAGAGTATGTCATGACCCCTTTAAGTTAAATTAACTCACTTTAATCAATATTATGTAATGAAGTTAAATAGTTTTACCTTAATTTTATACCATTAAAATGTACTTTGTAAATTTACAAAAATGTGTAAATAAGTAAATCTTACTAGTCATTTTTTTCAGTGTACAATGAAAAAAATTATGTGTTGATGTTAATACAGAAGAAAGGATTAAGTACTTTCTACATTGAATAAGTTAGTTTAAATATGAACTTGAAAATATTAAGTAAATTCTACATTCAAACAAGTAAAAATTAATGCTCTAGCTTGTAAGTAAATATTATTAATGACTGTTTGTTATTTTTACACTGTGTCATCATGCATCAATCCTAAAGTGGAAAATCTTGTCATATTTATAAGCTAATTTGAGAAAAATGTTACTGGTAAGTAAGATATATAAATGTTACTTAACTTTTCAAAGCTGGTGTTCCCAGGATGCACTGGGCTTGAATATAAATGAGCTTGCATGGTTTCACTGTTTGCTAGTTTATTTACACATTTTATATACTTATTTTGTTGTTTGGTTTGGTAACTTCCTGATTTGTGCAGTCTGTAGTTTTGTACACAAAATTACCCATTCATGATCATAAAATTATCTGTTGATTGTTACCATCACCTGTGTGCATAGCTCTGGATCTTGTTTCTATTGCCCGTTATGCAAGGTGATGTTGTCTAACAGACTACAGAACATGCATTAAACTGCCCTGTGGGAGACTTCCATATGTCCATATGGTACATGATTAAACGTGTTTTAGGAAAGTTTAACAGATGACATTTACTAATAATATATGAATTTCAATTTTATTTAAAGTTTACTTAAGTACCATGTATATTACATTTGTAAGTAATATTTACTGTATTTACTAAAATGTTTCAGTAAAATGTATTCACTATTATAATCAATATTATGTCATGAAGTTAAGTAAATAAAACTTCATGACATAATTACTTATACCATTAAAATTTACTTAGAGAAACTGTGTGCAAAAACTTGCTAAATAAAAATTAGGTCAATCTTACTAGTCATTTTTTTCAGTGTATTTTTTATTATAAATAAGGTGAGTCACCTCATCTAGTGTTGTTTCAGGCAGACTGGCTGCCAGCTCATTAGGCTCCCGTTGTTGCTGCAGGACAGGATCAGGCATCTTGTACCCATAAAGTGCCAGCAGTTGCTCAACTGATATCTCACCACCCTGTGAACAGGTCATCAAAACACCTCTTTATTATAAATGGAAAACTTATACAGACACAACATTTTGACCCATCAAGTCTTCATAATGAGGCAACACTCACTGTGTGGGACTGGGTTGCCATCTTTGCCGGCTGCCTCCGCAGGGACACAAGGCTCCTGTCCTGCTGCTCTAGGAACGTGGTTGGCCGGGGAAAGGCCTCCAGTGGCGCTGCATAGCCCTGGTGGAAAATGTCTACACGACTGTGGCGTTGGCCCTTGGAGCCCATTCGAACACCTACATGGAAGACGATGAGAATCGGGAATTCTCAATTGGAATTTGCAATCAAAATAGATAGTAATGTCTGATGACATTCAAGAATGAAATCAAACAGTGGCATTTGATATGCTTCTTAAAAAATTTAATTACATTGATTAAATCACTTGAGTTTGGATGTAGTGGTGACAAATAGTGGTAAAGTGGACAGGTGACTATTTTGCAGCCGATATTTTGCAATTGGTTTACAATCATGTGTTTGTAAATTGATTTTCTCAGTACATTTTGAGTAAATACTGTGTAACATACGTGTTCATTCCATTTCAACAATTTTGTGTATATCTCATTTGCTGTCTTTAAATTGTATTATGTATCTGTGCATTATATCGCCAAACCTGCTCTCTAGATACTTCCCAGTTTTGGACTATTCTGACATTTTGCTGGACATTTTAGTTGGAGGCGCAGCTGTGTTGTTGAAGCGCGCTATGAGATGTAAGCGAGGGAAGTGAGCCGGCTCGCTGGTCAAGCTTCGTCAGCGCGGCTTTCGAACAGCGCTGCCGAGTATTCATCTAGCGAATCTACGCTCTCTTCCTAACAAAACAAACGGACTACATCTCCTCACCCGTACAAATAAGGACTTTTCAAGGATGCTTACAGCTACCTTGTGCTTCACAGAAACCTGGCTGAGTGAAGCCATTCTGGACAACGCGTTACATCTGCCCGGGATTTCAGCTGTTCAGAGTAGTTTTTATTGCAGAGTTAACAGGGAAAACAAAAGGTGGTGGAACATGCTTTTACATCAATGAAAGTTGGTGTACAGATGTAACAATGTTAAAGAAGATGTGCTGTCCTAATTTGGAAGAGCTCTTTATGAACTGTAAGCCTTTCTACTCACCGCGGGTGTTTTCCTCGTTTATTCTGGTGAGTGTTTATATTTCTCCACAAGCGTGTGTGAGCGCAGCGCTGCAACAGCTAGCTGATCAGATCACAGACACAGAACAAAAATACCCAGACTCACTTATTATTATTCTCTGCAATTTTAACAAAGCCAATCTCACCCGTGAACTGCCAAAATATAGACAGCACATTACGTGCCCCACCAGAGACAGAAATATACTGGATCACTGCTACACAACATTAAAGGATGCATATCGCTCTGTCCCTAGAGCAGCTTTGGGACTCTCTGATCACTGTCTGGTTCATCTTTTTCCGACCTACAGGCAGAAACTTAAATCAGCTAAACCTGTAGTAAAAACTGTAAAAAGATGGACAAATGAAGCAGAGATGGAACTACAAGCCTGCTTTGACTGCACTGATTGGAGTGTTTCTGTGGATGAGCTCACAAATACTGTAACATCATATATCAGTTTCTGTGAGGATATGTGCATTCCTACTAGGACTTATTTAATGTTCAACAATGGCAAACCATGGTTTACAGCAAAACTCAGGCAGCTTCATTAGGCCAAAGAGGATGCTTACCGAAGTGGGTTTAAAATCTTGTACAATCAGGCCAGAAACATGCTGTGAAAAGAGATTAGTGTGGCTAAAAAAAGCTACTCTGAGAAGCTGAAAAACAAGTTTTCAGCTAACGACCCTGCATCAGTGTGGAGAGGCCTGAAAGACATTACTAACTACAAGACACCATCCCCCAACACCACAGGGAATCAACAACTGGCTGAAGACCTGAATGTGTTTTACTGTAGATTTGAAAAGCCCAGTCTCACACCCCACACCCGCTCTGACCTTCACTTCACATAAACATCAACACCTCCTGCAACCACCCTCATCCCCACTCCTGCTACTCAACCTGCACTTAAGATCTGTGAAGAGGATGTGTGCAGGTCTTCCGGAAACAAAAGACAAGGAAAGCACAGGGCCCAGATGACGTTTCACCCACTTGTATAAAATCATGTGCTGACCAGCTGGCCCCCATCTTCACACAGATCTTCAACAGATTACTGGAGCAGTGTGAAATTCCCTGCTGCTTCAAATGCTCCACCATCATCCCTGTCCCAAAGAAACCCAAAATCACAGGACTTAATGACTACAGACCCATCGCTCTGACGTCCCTGATATAGTTCTACTCAGCAGTCACTGAGTCTGTCCTCTGCACTTCTATAAGTCTGGTTTGGTTCAGCTATGTAACTGGACATCAGAAGACTACAAAGGACAGTTCGGACTGCTGAGCAGATTACTGGTTGCCCCCTGCCCTTCCTTCAAGAACTGTACACTTCCAGAGTGAGGAAAAGGGCTGGAAAAATCACTCTGGACCCCACTCACCCAGCCCACTACCTTTTTGAACTGTTGACTTCTGGCTGACATTACAGAGCACTGAGCACAAGTGCCGTCAGGCACAAGAACAGTTTTTTCCCTCAGGCTATCCATCTCATAACAGTTAAAACTGCCCCATTGAGCAATAATTATGTGAAATACACAGCTTAGTCTATTTATATTTATCCAACACATCCTACCTCTTCTGCCATTACATTCCCTTGCACTATCTGTATGTAACAGATTTGTATTTGTACAAACGGAGAACAACCAGAGAACATTTCTCCAAAAAGTAAGATCTTTGTCCCCATGTGCACTTGCAAACTGTAGTCTGGCTTTTTATGGTGGTTTTGGAGCAGTGGCTTCTTCCTTGCTGTTGATATAGAATTAGTTTTACTGTGGATATAGATACTTGTCTACCTGTTTCCTCCAGCATCTTCACAAGGTTCTTGGCTGTTGTTCTGGGATTGATTTGCACTTTTCGCACCAAACTACGTTCATCTCTAGGAGACAAAATACGTCTCCTTCCTAAAGGGTATGTTGGCTGCGTGGTCCCATTGTGTTTATGCTTGCATACTATTCTTTGTACAGATGAACATGGTACCTTCAAGCATTTGGAAATTGCTCCCAAGGACAAACCAGACTTGTGGAGGTCCATAATTTGTTTTCTGAGGTCTTGGCTGATTTCTTTAGATTTTTCCATGATGTCAAGTAAAGAGGCACTGAGTTTGAAGGTAGGCCTTAAAATACATCCACAGGTACACATTCAATTCAGTACACCTCCAATCAGAAGATAATTGGCTAACTGTCTAAAGGCTTGACATCATTTCTGAAATTTTCCAAGATGCTTAAAGGCACAGTTAACTTAGTGTATGTAAACTTCTGACCCACTGGAATTGTGATATAGTCAATTAAAAGTGTAACAGTCTGTCTGTAAACAATTGTTTGAATATTTACTCATGTCATTCACAAAGTAGATGTCCTAAATGACTTGCCAAAACTATAGTTTGCTAATATTATTCCTCTGTGTTCCTCTGAAAATTAAGTTTTTTATAATTGAAGCGAGGGCATGCAAAGAAAAAAGCGACTATATAGAAACGTTCCTTGTCAGCACATAAATCGTGTCTCCAACTTCATATTGTGAATAATAATAATAATAATATAGGCTATAAAAAGCTTAATTTGGTAAATATTAAATATAGAGCATTGTAACGGAGCCAAATCTAAGTCATTCTTTTAAAAATAAGAGTCCCTGGTGTGTTTCAGTCTTAGTGTTAAAAGTCCCACATTATGCACCCAATAAAAAAAAAAATTTCTGATTATTATTGGGATTTTGGTTGAAAAATGGTACTAAATCTGGGATTTTATTCATTTTAGACTCTGGCCTCTATGTCTGTGCCGACTTAGAATATGTTGTAACATTTTTAAAATTATCGGCTATTTAATCGGTTATCGGCTTTTTCCACTACATAAGTTATCGGTATCGGCAAAATCCACTAATGGTCGACCTCTAACCATTACAATTAGAAATGTTTATCTACATATCTCTTATTTCACTTATACAACAAGTCTGACTTATAATGACTTATATTTAACATATTTAATAGAATTCACCCCGTTCACCATATGAAACATATCTAAATCTGGTCTAAATGCCAGTCAAGATTATTTAAACACAACAAACATGCATAAGGTTTCTTTTTTCTTTGTCATAACTGCTAAAACACATCTACATAGGACTTTATAGAGCTTTACTGAAGTTTGCAGTTGAAACCAATGTTACCTTGTACATTTCTGTATGGGGTGTTATGCTGAAAGTTACTAGAATTATGACAATACCAATAATATGAAATATGTTCTAGTAACATCTAGACATGTTCTCTTTCACTCATAACAAGGGTCTCTTGGAAAAAAATGACTTCATAACAAATGTTGAGCATAACATACCACGTTCACTATCTTAAACATTTCTAAATCTGGTATAAAAGGCACTCAAGATTATGTAAACACCACAAACGTGTATTTCTACTTATTTATAACAGTTTGTATAGGACTATACAGAGCTTTACTTAAGTTTGCAGGTGAAACTAAGCTTACCAGTTTGTATGGAGTAATCTATGAAAGTTACTAGATTTATAGCAATACTATTACTAGGAAAGGTCTAGATATGCTTTCTCTAGATGTTTCACTTCTTCATAACTGTTGAAATGCTATAATAACACATATAAATCTTCTCTTTTATCTCTTTTGACTTAAAAAAAATGGCTTTATAACATATTTTTGAGTGTAATCCACCATGTTCACCATAATAAACATTTCTAATTGTGGTCTAAAATGCAATCAAGAGCATTTAAGCATGCATAAAGTTTATTTTTTACTTCTTTATATCAGTTAAAACGCATCTGTATAGTACTATTCTGAGCTTTACTGAAGTTTGCAGTTAAAACTGTTTACCATGGTACATTATTGTTATACCATTACTAGGAAACTTGTTCTAGATATGCTTTCTCTAGATGTTCCACTTCTTCATAACTGTTAAAATTATATAACAACACCTATAAATCTTATATTTTACTTATCTTGGAAAAACGACTTTTTAATATATTTTTGAGCTTGAAAAACCATGTGCTCCGCGTTTAACATCCTTAGTCTGTTCTCAAAGGCAATTAAAAGTATTTAAACATGCACAAAGTTTTTTCTTACAGTTAGAACGCATCTGTGTAGGACGTTACTTAAGTTTATATTGAATAAAGCCGCAGCGTTTACTCGCACAGGGCGCTTTCCTGCAAGTCGGTGCTGAACATTTGCACAGTGACTCTGAAGCGATGCGAGAAGGAAACAGTTTTAGGGAAGTCGAGGAGGCAATGACAGTCTCTCAAGTATTTAGTCACTTTTGAAACTTTAGACCTGCCACCCGTCCCGCTCCGAGTACACCTGGGACGCAGTTCAGCACCACCGTTCACGCCGGTCCCCTATTGTTTCGTGTGGCGCACGAGCTGGCGAATTAAACGCAACGCTCGTGAACGCGTCTAGAAAGATAGCGCGAGGTGAGAAGCGCACCCATTTTTAACTTCCTCCTTATTAAGGACCGTTCATCTTTGCCGTTTTCTGTGTCGGTCTATAAGACGGCGGGGGTCTTAAGGTGCCCGTTAACACGCGACTCGCAGTTAAAGTGTTACGGAACGGTCGGATAATTTAATCGTTGTGTTGTTCTTCCCCTCGAGCCCCGCAGCTTACTTACCTCCGCCATTCCGATTCTGCGCAAGCGGAGGAATGCCCGGATGTTGTGTAGGACGATTCGAACTCCTACTGAACTTACATTCTAATAAACTAACATTGATAATAGTGACTAAACCATGTAATATCGGCTAGTCAAGTAAACATGTAGGTTTTACATGTGCAATGTATATATCTGTACTAAATAGAAATTGTAAATTTAATTAGGTCGGGTTTAAAAGTATTTTCATAACTGATGAAAATGTTACAAAGTCTCCTGATAATCAAACCAGGTGCCCATTGTTTATAATTATACTTTCTATATATTATTATACAAATTTATATTTGCCATTGAATATTTAAACTCCCTTTATTATGCATTAGGATGTAACCAAATATTCAAAAATGGTTCTGTGGAACAAAAAAGGAGACATTTTACAGAATGGCAATCTCAGTCACCATCCACTTTCATTCTTTGGAAAAAGATACAATGAAATGCAATTGTGAATGATGCTAACATTCTGCCGAACATCTTCTCTTTCACTCATATAACAAAGGATTAAAAGAAAAAAAAATTTAATTAAAAAATGTAATATTTCTGAGCATAATTCACCACTGAAAAAAAAAAAAAAGAAAAAAAAAAAGGATTTTGTGGTGAAATAAATATAGCAGAAAAGATGAAGTACTTTCTACACTGAATAACTTAGTTTGAACTTGAAAATATTAAGTCAATTCTACATTTATACTTAATTCAAACATGTAAAAATGTATGATTGTTTGTTATCTTCACAATGTGTCAACAGTGTTAAAGAAGAAAACCTTGTCACATTTATTTGCTAATTTGAGTAAATTTTACAGGTAAATTAAATTAGTAAATTTTACTTAACTTTTGAAGCTGGTGTTCCCAGTATGTAGCAGGCTTGAATAATTAATGAGCTTGCATAGTTTCACTGCTTGCCAGTTGATTTAAACAGTCGATTTTCCAGGGGTGGTGGCGGGAGGTGTGGCGCATAAGCTTTTGCTTTACACTGATAATATTTTATTATTTGTCTCCGAACCCACTAGATCTATGCCTTGCCTCCACAGAATTATTAATACCTTTTCCAGGAGAGTCACGTGGCACCATGCAGGGGTCGGACGTGTGAACAACGAGCTCTGTGAACTTTGCTAGTTTTTAATTCTTTCTGTATCATAAACCGGTGAGATTCAATACACCCTGCTACATAACTGTTCTAAGAAGTCAACATGTCAAAGAATTCAAAATCCTCGGGCTCTGGAGATATTAAAAGACACTTACGTGCTCAAGCTGATACCCCAGACAGGGCTGCAGATCAGGGACTCAGTTTGAATGGTGCAGCGGGAGAAATCCAGCGGCAACTGGCGAGCATGTCTGTGATGCTGATGAAAGTCGTAGCGGACCGGAAGATCTGGCTGTTATACGTCGATCGATTATGGCGATGGAGGCGAAATTCTCTGAGCTGGTTACAAGAATCGGGGATGTTGAGTGATGGATCAATTATCTGAAGTCATCGGAGAGGGAATTAGCTGCTAATCCGCTAGCGACCAGGATAGACTTGGAACGCGTTTGGGAAAAACTGGAGGATCATAATCAGCGAAACAATGTCCAAACTATTGGAATTCCCGAGCATGAGGAAGGACGAGATATAGTGAAGTTCCTTGACGAGCTCTTTCCGAGTCTGCTTGATATAACAGGCCATAAACTGGAAATCGAGCGAGCTCATAGAGTCCCGGCTCGGACAGGCCCCGATCAACCCTGGTCAAATTTCTGAGATCATCTGATAAAGTTCTCTTGTGTAGCATGGAGCGAGGAGTAAAGGATGGCTTTCTTGGAAAAACCACAGCATTTTCTTGTTCCCAGACTTTGCGAATTCAACAAGAGAGAAACGTGATCGATTCAAGGAATGCAAGAAATTTTTACATCAAAGTAAGATCGCTTTTGCACTGATGTTTCCGGTCAAACTGAGAATAGATACTAAGGATGGCCGCAAAATATTTACATGCCCACAGCAAGCATTGGCTTTCATAGAGACAATGGGGTGAGTATGCCATTTGGTGTTTCTTACGTGGCCCCCGAGTGAGCTCATCTCGCTGTACATACACTTGACTGTCTGAGGAAGCTGGGCGCCATTTCTTTTCTTTTTGTGATGTTCCGCCTAGTGGCTGGAGTTTGTTTTGTGTAATAACACTCCTTTAAGAAACTCTTGCATCGACGGAGGATCGCTTTTGCACTGATGTTTCAGGCTAAATTGAGAATAGATACTAAGGATGGCTGCAAAATATTTACATGCCCACAACAAGCAATTTTTTTCATAAAATCAATGGACTGAGGAAGTCATGGTGTTTTTCTCATGGCCTCCAAGTGAGCTTGTCTTGCTAAAAATACACTTGACCATCCGAGGAAACTGGGCACCTTCTTTGTTTCTTTTTGTGCTGGTTCCACCTAGTGGCTGGAGTTTGTTTTGTGGATGTAAAAAAGGGTAAAATGGAAAGGAGGAGGCGGGAACCGGACGAACCATCAAAATAATGTTTAATGAGAAATTCAAACATAAAGACAAAACATAAACACAAACGCACACACTGCAGCTGCATGTGGCTCTCTCTCTCTCCTGAACTGCCGTGTCCCGCTGCATTTATCCCTCTCCTCGGCTGAGTAGCCTGATTGGGCTACGCACATCCGGCCCCGCCCTCCTCCTCATCACAGTGGAATAACACTCCTTCGGGTCAGTTGTGGATGAATCTGCTTGTTCTTTGTGCATATGCCTCCTATTGGCTGGAGTTTGTTTTGTGGAGTATTTTTTGCAGGACATTGGAAGGATTAGGTCATCTGCTGTACTCATGAACAGCCGGCTCACTGATCATTTGTTTGACTGTCCGAGGAAACTGAACGGATTTTTTTTTTTTTTTTTTTGTGCTGGTTCTGCTAGTGGCTGGAGTTTGTTTTGTGGAGGAACACACCTGCGATACAGTTTTGTGAATTAATCTACATGCTCTTTGAGTTTATTCTGCATATTGGCTGGAGTTTGTTTTATAGATTATATTCTGTTATGTAATTCTGTCTCACAAAATTTGTAAAGAAGCACCGGACTTGAGCAATCTGACGGCAAAGTTGTCACAGGGACTCTCATAGGCGTACATGGACTGTTTGAGTTTAGAGGTATGGACACCAGTTGGCGCTGTCGTGCGCGGGGTTATTGCACACGTTTTTTTTTTTTTTTTTTCTGTTTTTTTGGTTCGGGGGGAAGTTCGGGGTTGATTGTTGCACTAATCGGGAATGTGGTCTTTATAATTTTATTTTTGACACACAATGTATTATTTCTAATATGTCAAATTGTCAAATGTTAATAAGAGTGGATTATCTTTCTCCATGTGGAATGTGAATGGGTTGGGGCATCCCATAAAAAGAAGGAAGGTTATTTCTTTTCTTAAACGTAAGAAATATTATAGTGTTTCTTCAAGAAATGCATCTTTCCCCGCAGGAAGCTGAAAAATTTGGGAAGATATGGGGTAGACATCTTTTCTTTAGTGCTGGCTCAAGTAAGAGCAGGGGAGTCATTACATTGATAAATAAACATCTACAATTCAAATGACTCAAACAGATTAAAAATAAATTAGGAAGAGTCAGTGTTGTAATAATGCTTTTAAAGAATTTTGTCTTGATCTCTATAGTTCCACATCTTCATCTATAAGAAATTTTGTGAAACCATTAGAACTCCCTAAACTGACGACGGAGCAAAAAAATTCTCTTGATTCTGAGATGACTTTGGAGGAGCTTAGTGAGGTAATTAAGGCCTTGCCTTCAGGCAAGTCTCCGGGGCCAGATAGCTTTGCCGCCGAGTCTTTTAGATCTTATGCTGCAGGACTGGCTCCACTTTTGTTAGAAGTTTATACAGAATCATTAAAGAATGGAAAGCTTCTACCAACCATGACGCAAGCCTGGATCAGTCTGATTCTTAAAAAAACAAAGATCCAAGCGATTGTAAGAGTTACCTTCCAATTTCCCTGATCCTGCAAGAGGTTAAAATATTGTCAAAAATTTTGGCTAACCGATTGAGTAAAGTTATGACATCTCTTATACATATAGATCAGGTGGGGTTTATTCGGGGCCGCAGCTCTTCTGATAACTTTAGGCATTTCATCAATATCATGTGGTCAGTGGTGAATGATCAGACTCCGGTCGCTGCCATCTCACTTGATGTTGAAAAGGCGTTTGATATGGTAGAATGGGATTATCTTTTTAAGATTTTGGAAATATACAGGTTCGGGAATACTTTTATTGGATGGATTAAGTTACTTTATAGACATCCGGTAGTGGTGGTACAAACAAATGGATTAATCTCAGATTATTTTACTCTGGATAGGGGCACCCGGCACGCTGTCAGAGCCAAAGCTTCAGATTTAGACCAATTGACTCTGTATTCCTAGAACTTAGAAAAGGAATTAATAATTCTGTGGAGGCAAGGCATAGATCTAGTGGGGTCAGAGTCAAATAATAAAATATCATCTGCTTAAAGCAAAAGCTTATGCGCCACACTTCCCGCCACCACCCCTGGAAAATCATCTTCCCTTCTTATCGTGGCTGCCAGTGGTTCCAGGGCAAGACAGAAAAATAATGTTCCCTATTGCCTCCACAGAATTATTAATTAATAAGTTCTTGGGATACAGAGTCAATTGGTCTAAATCCGAAGCTTTGCCTCTGACAGCGTACTGCCCAGTAATGGCTTTCCAGCCGGGTGCCTTTCAGGGGCCCAAACAGGGCATTCAGTATTTGGGCATTTAATTCCCAGCAAATTTGTCTGATTTAGTTCAAGTTAATTTTGATCCCTTAATAAAAAGTTTTTTGAGCGATGTGGGCAGGTGGACTTCATTACATTTATCTATGATTGGGAAGGTTAATGTTATTAAAATTAATTGTATTCCAAAATTTAACTACCTGCAATTTGATAGCATAGCGAAGTCCATCATTTGGAATGGTTAGCGTCCCAGATTACATTTCAATAAGTTGCCGATTGACAAAGGTGGGCTAGGCCTACCCAAGACTTTGTTTTATTATTATGTGTTCGGTCTCAGACATTGGTCGCTTCCACCTGAGAGAGCCCCTCCTTGGTTTTGTATTGAACAGGAAGTTCTTGCCCCTATTTCACCTTTCTATCAAACTAATCGGAGAAGTTAAGTTACACCCCGTTGTCTTGCATTTGCATTCGGTGTGGACAAAAGTGTCCAGAGTGTTTAATTCGGACATTTACTTAAATGTTGCCTCGAGCATATGGCTGAACCCCAAATTACATATCAACAAGTCCCCTTTCTGCTGGTCAGAGTGGATTGTGAGGGAGGTTACTACACTCGGTCACCTATATGAGAGTGGAGTGTTGAGATCCTTTCAAAATTTGGTTCAGCTTTTTGGGATTCCCAGATCTTAGTTCTATAGGTATTTACAGCTGTGCCACCTGCTCTGTATTGTTTTTAGGAGTAGTTTACACTCCCCTAAAGCAGCAGATACTCTGGGAGTGGTGATTACTGCTTTTGGAAAAGGTCATGAGGCATCAGTGTATTACTTCCTGCTAATTCAGAGTCTGGGGAACGGAGCTTTAACTCCTCTTAAGAGATTATGAGAGAAAGATCTAAACTTGGTATTGGAGGAGGGAGTGTGGGCTAGGATTCTAAATAACATCAAGTCTGTATCTAGAGATGCAAGGGTTCACCTTATGCAATTTATGATTTTACATAGAGTCTATCGGAGCCCCTCTAGATTGCATAGGCTTGGTCTTAAAGACACACCCACCTGCTGGCAATGTCAATCAGAAGACGGGGACACAAACCATGTCTTTTGGGGATGTGTTATGATCCAAGAATTTTGGTTGAGTTTTATGTGTGAGGTATTGGGCTCTCAAATTTTATTTTGTCCTAGACTCTGTATTTTAGGAGAAGGGGCAGTCATTAATTTGGAGAATAAGCATGTAAAAAACTGGGTCCTAACTAGTATTATGATTGCCAGACAGATAATTTTAAGGGGTTGGAAGTCGGCTGGAGTGCCCCCATTTCAGGAGTGGTGTACGGAGATGGCCAGGGTGGCAGATTTTGAGGAGGGGACATCCAGAAGACTGGGGAGTTTAGACCTGTTTGTGGAGAAATGGGACAAGTATCTGTCTTTTTTGGAGGGCTCTCGGGAGGTGCAGTGGAGAGGGAGGTGTAGTAGATGTGTGTTTATACATACATACATATATATATATATGTATGTATTTTTTTTTTTTTGTTTGTTTGTGTGTCTATGGTTATCAGACCACTGGGGCAATTGTGAGGGTTAAATGTTGATTCTGTTTGTATATATTTTGTTTTTCAGTTGAATCAATAGAAAATGTTAAAAAAATGTCACAAAAAAAAAAAAAAAAATATCTGTTTCTCAGCCACATCATATCACTTCAAAAGACATGGGCTGTGTCTCGTTTGGAAGGCTGCGTCCTCCTGAGGTCGCATTTGTCTGCCGCATATGTCATTGAGGCTGTCTCATTTCAGAAAAGCGAGTAGGACACTTCGAATGCAGCCTTCGAATGCGACCTTCTTTCACAGGAATTCGGAGGATGCATGAGGTGTATCCTTCTTGGGCACTCGCAACCCACAATTCTTTGCTTCAGCGGAAATGTCTAAAAAAAAATGATGCCAATTTGCCCGTAAATATGATGTTCAAACGCAAGGAATGTTAATTCCCAAATTGAAGTACCTCAGTAGATGGGTGCAGAGTATATAAAATGTATAATTTTATTAATATATAATTAAAATAAAAAGTATTGGACTAAAAGTACACCAGTAAAATCTATTTTCTTTTCTCTTTACATCATTATAACTCTCCTAAAATGTACCTCATGCATTCCCTTCCAAAGGGACTTTGTTCCCTTCTCACTCAAAGCGCTCGCGCTTGTTAAAGAGTGCCTTGCTGTCATAGCAACCATGTTACGTTCCGTTTCCTTTGTCCTATGAAGGCCGTCTCATTTAAATGATACTTGTTTAAAGTAGGACACTCCGTATACTGCAGCCTTCAAAGGACGCATCCTACCTAGCATGCAGCCTTCCAAACGAGACACAGCCATGGATGAAACCACTGGAGTCATATGGATTACGTTTATGCTGCCTTTATGTGCTTTTTGGAGCTTTAAAGTTCTCGGGGCAGCTGTGGCTCAGGCGGTAGAGCGGGTTGGCCACATAACTCCATATGCCAAAGTGTCCTTGGGCAAGACACTGAACCCTAAGTTGCTCCCAATGGCAGGCTAGCACCTTGCATGGCAGCTCTGCTGTCATTGGGGTGTGTGTGTGTGTGAATGGGTGAATGAGTCACAGTGTAAAGCACTTTGAAAACTGCTAAGGTTAAATAAGCACTATATAAGTGCAGACCATTTACCATTTTTAAAGTTCTGGCCACCATGGGGTATTGGAACTACAACTGATGAATATCCTTTCAGCATCCCAAAGAGATAATCTCCTGCCATTTCCTATCTGCATAACATTATTTCATGTTTAATGTGTCTGCATTAGACTGTAGCCTTCCCTCCTCCACCTTCCCCTGATCAACCACATCTGCTTGCATGAAAAGACAAATCAAATGGTCCTTTTTATTCCCCTTTTAAAATGTTCTAACCTCATTGTCTTTCATAACTCTATTCCCTATCTCTACACACTGTAAAATGTAATAAGTTGACTTATTCCTAATTCACTTTACTTGAGCCAAATAAGTACATTTACTGCCAAATAAGTACATTTACTTTATTATGATTTTTTTAAGGCAATCGGTTTAAATGCTTTTTTAAATAAGGTAAACTAATTAGATTTTACATTGCATTCACTTGCATTGTATGGACCTACAGAGCTGAAATATTCTTCTAAAATTATTTGTTTGTGTTCAGCAGCAGAAAGAAAGTCATGCACATATGGGATGGCATGGGAGTGAGAAAATGATGAGAGAATTTTCATTTTTGGGTGAACTGTCCCTTTAATCTAGAGTTCTGTGCACTTATTCTTTTTGAGTGAATGTCTATGGTGGTTACAACTTTGGTAATGAAAGTGGATGGAAAAGGGTCCAAATGCTGCTTAAGTAACTTTACTAATAAAATTTTAATACAAATCACATGCACTACAGATTCTATTTGCAAACATTTATAACACATGCAACTATTTATGTTATTCTAAGACTTGGTAAACCAAAACTAAAAGCCCTAGATATCCACAGGAAAAACGTATTATATACAGTTTATAGTTATAGATCTTGATTTGTATATAAAATCCTGAATTACAGGAACTTGAATGCTCACAGACACTGCTGTTTTAACACGGGACGGCGTGTAGGCTCCGTGTGAACTGTTCTACTAATCACACATCGAGGATGTTGGGGGAGTGGCAAGTGTGTTGCTCACAGATAAACCCATCATGTGTATCAGCATGTGTATCAGTATAGGTTGTCCTTTTGCCCTGATGTTATACGCTAGATGTTACACTAGCCCAGCGCCCAATCCTATAGTGACTTACAAAAACCACAGCACTGTTTCAGAACAGCAATAAATGATAATGTATGCAGAGCAGACACCTGTGCGTTAGTTTTTCAGAGGATGTGGTCTGACTGAAGAGCTGACAAGACATACTTGTGGAACAATTCAAAAGATGTCTTCCCTGAGTGGAAAGAAAACAGTAAAAAAAAAAAAAAACATTTGTCTAGAACAGATTCATGGCATAATATAGAAACTAAAAGATGATACATGTATGTATATACTTTTATGACAGTTTATAACAGAGTATATGGACAGATTAAAAACATGCTGCAAAACCACATGATGTTGAATAATGGAGGATCATTTCAATGGAGATCAAATTCCAGTTTTAATGATTGTGTGTTGCAGTTCTGTTGACTCGTCCATGTCATTAGATTTTCAGGAAGCTTTTATTGGACATAATAGAGCCTGTTTAATTGCCTGTTCATTGATGCTCAGAAGAGATAAAGTATACTGATTGCAAACATATTTGCATTTACATATGTGAAGTCAACAGTCCAAGTGCAAAGCCTGTTTTATACAGATCATTTTGAGATAAACACCAAAAACACACAAAAAAGAACTTGTAAATAAACCTTTTAAACACATTATTATTCCTTCTGCAGTGGAACCTCTCAATGGATATAAGGGAATATCTAAAATCCCCTTTCAAATATCTCAGCACAGAGTCTGTTCTTTTCAATCTATTGTATGTTTACCTTTCTTAAAGTAAATTTGAATTTCCTTTTCTCTTTCAATTCTTTTTCTTTTACTTATCTTTCCTTCATTCTCCGTACTTGTATGACCATTGAACTTTTTTCAAATCACAAACTCTGTAAAAGTAGCAGGATATAATAAGATTCACTCATGTGTATCTACCGAATGTGTTGTTGTTACACTTAATGTGTCACCTATACATTTTTCACAATCTACTTTACAATGGCTTGTCATGTATTCCTTTTTATTTGCATAAATAAAAAAAGTAGAATGCATGGTAGATGCTTTAGTGCTGCCCTATTTAAAACAAACAAACAAACAAAAAAAAAAACATGGTCTAGCTAAAATGTGCTACATATCTTAATATCTTCTTAAAGGGATAGTTCACCCAAAAATGTTTAAAAGATGTAAAAGTCCCTTCCCAGTAGGTGGCGACATGCACACAGAATTGAAATTGTCAAAAATAAAAGAAGAAGAATGTAAAAGTGAAAGTGGATATTTATAGTATATATAAAAAAAGGATTTAAATATTGAGCTGTTTCTCACCCACACCTATCATATCACTTCAGAAGACATGGATTAAACCACTTGAGTTGTATGGTTTACTTTTATGCTGCCTTTATGTTCTTTTTGGACCTTCAAAGTTCTGGCCACCATTCACCTACACCTGTACTGTCCAGAAGAAAAAAAGAATACACATCTGTAATGTCATGAAGGTGAGTAAATAATGAGAGAACTTTCATTTTTGGGTGAACTATCCATTTAATCAAATGATCTGTGCTGAGTTGTAACAGCCACCAGGGGGCACTCTGTCCAGTCTTTACTTTGATCTGCTATTTAAACTTCCTTGCTATGTAAGGTACTAATATAACCATATATGCACATGCATATACATGTATATTCTGAATTATTCATAACAACACAAGACTTTCACAATGAGTCCTTCACATTAGATCACCAGTCATTACTTCTCAATATCTGTATATCTCTTTCTCTTTTTAAAGCAGGCAGTCATTCATTAGGTGATAATCCCTTTTCATTAAATCTCATGTGTTCTGGACACTGAGCTTTACGGACTTACTCATGATTCAATGAATGTCTGTGCTGACTTTGATAGCATCTGAAACTGTTGTGATTTATCAAAGCATTTGTAGTATTTACCATTACTTATGCTTGTATTAATTACTTGCTTGTAATATAAACATTTGCCAAAGTCAGTGTTATCTACATGCTTAATATGTTCCTTTCCATCAATGTCATGGCTTAAGTGCCCAAATGTTTCCAGAATACCTCACACACATTATATATAGAAAAACCGAAACTCAGTGGTTGAAAACATCACACATGACTTTCTTGCAAAGTAGCTACTTTCATATTAACAGAAATGTTCACAAAACAAGGAAAATTATGTCACCCTCTTGTCATTCCAAACCTGTATGACTTTCTTTGTTTCCATGAAGCACAAATATCTTATAATGCTGTTACGTACTGTACAATCCAAGTGTGTGTGGTGACCACAGCTGTCAAGCTTTAAAAAAAAAAAGCACCAAGAACAATAAAGGATTAAGGTTGTAAAGATAAGTGCGTTTTTTGAAAACTGTATGACATAAAGAATATGAAACATGTTCATAGGTTTTATGCATTAACTGTGCAAAACGATGTATTCCCACAAATTTTAAAGTATTTGGTTCAAACATTTTATGGAAGGATACAGGATGTTGGAAAGTGTGCACTTTTTGTGAACTGTGTATAATAACAAATGATTTAATTTCAGTTGGAACATTTAAAAAAGAAGTGCTGATAGTTTAAATGAATGATTCAAGCCTTTAAAAACATAAATACTATTTCTTGTCCTCTAGCAGATGCTTTTCATATCACAATGAAAGCATCTTTCAGACAGACATGAAATTACAGATAAGCTAAATACACTTCATTACAGAATGTTTACACATGATCAACTTTATCGCAAACAGTGAAATCATATATTTTCTCTGTGTGCAATATTCAAAATGTTTTTACTTTACCTTTATCAGTTCAACTTCAGTGTTTGTTTTTAAAGCCTATATATGACAAGGGTCTACAATATTTCCATGTCAAGGGCTCACCAGAAGAGGGCAATATCACCCAAAAACTACATGAAAAATGATATTGTGATAAGGTAAATATAGCAGAAAAGATTAAGTACTTTCTACAATGAAAAAGATAGTGTGAACTTGAAAATACTGAGTAAATTCTACATTTGTACTCAATTCAAGCATGTAGAAATTAATGCTCTAGCTTATAAGTAAATATGAGCTATTTATGATAGTTTATCTTAACAATGTGTCATATATCAATCCTAAAGTACAAAACCGTGTCATATTTATTTGCTAATTTGAGTAAATTTCACTGGTAAATAAAATAAGTTAATTTTACTGAACTTTTCGAACCTTTTATTATCTGTTGATTGTTGCCATCGTGTTTTGTGCACCAAGTGTTGCGGTCTGCATGCGCAGCTCTGTATCTTACTTCTATTGCCAGTAATGCAAAGTGATGTTGTCTAATAGTAATGTCATGTGATACATGATTAAACATATACTCACTGAGCACTTTTTTAGGAACACTATGGTCCTAATAAAGTGCCTGACATGGTCTTCTGCTGTTGTAGCCATTCCACCTCAATGTTTGACCTGTTGTACATTCTGAGATGCTATTCTGTTCACTACAATTGAACAGAGTGGTTATCCGAGTTACTGTAGCCTTTCTGTCAGTTCGAACCAGTCTGGCCATTCTCTGTTAACCTCTCTCATCAACAAGGTGTTTCCGTCTGCAGAACTGGATGTTTTTTGTTTTTGGCACCATTCTGAGTAAACCCTAGAGGCTGTTGTGCATGAAAATCCCAGGAGATCAACAGTTACAGAAATACTCAAACCAGCCCATCTGGCACCAACAATCATGCCACGGTCGAAATCACTGAGATCACATTTTTTCCGCCATTCTGATGGTTGTTGTGAGCATAAATTGAAGCTCCTGACCCATATCTGCATGATTTTATGCATCGCACTGCTGCCACACAATTGGCTGATTAGATAATCGCATGAATCAGTACGTGTACAGGTATTCCTAATAAAGTGCTCAGTGAGTGTAATAAGTTCTAAATGTTCATATTAAATGTTCATTTAAGTTTAAGTAGCATGTACATCAGATTTGTAAGTAAAAGTTACTAACATTTTTAAGTTAAATTTGCTCACTGACTTTAATCAATTTTATGTCATGAAAATAAGTAGACGTTAGTTAATGTTATACAATTAAAATTTACTTCGAAAAACTGTGTGCAAAAACTAAATAAAAATTAAGTGAATCTAGTAATTATTAGTACATTTTATTTTAGTCTAGAGATGGTCTTTCATTTCTTTAAGGTGTGATTATTTTATCCACTTTAAAGGAATGTTCTGGAGTCAATGAAGTTTAAGCTCAATCGAAAGAAAGAAAGGCATAAATTGCAGTAGTAATACACTTACAAAATATAATGCTGCCAGTTGATAAACATTACAATACACACTGTTTCAAAAGTATAGCCAGGAGTAAAATTAGCTGTGTATATCTGTGTAAAATTATTTCCAATATTTCCTCTTTGTCATGACAACGTAACGCTGGTAAAACCTGTAATCTGGTAAACAGTGTAATGCTGCAAAATCCCTAATTTTATCCCACTAAAATCACATATTACATACTTTATATACTGTACTGTACTTTTGAAACAGTATATTTGAATGTTTATGGACTAGCCACAATGACTTTAAGTGCCTTACTGTAACTTGCGGTAATCAACATTATGCCACAAATGTTGTTGATTGAGCTTAACTTGTACATAACCCATAATATTCCTTTAAAGTGGTGCTTGAGTAAGAACTTAACTTAAAATAAATTAATTGTACTTTTGAATTTTTTTTTATTTATTTATTTTTATCATAATTGTATATAAAACAAAAAACAAATAAGTTGTCATCATTGGCCTACTTCCTCTTAATGTGTTCAAAAATGCAAAGCACAGATGTGTAGACAACTACTACCAATTGGAAAGCATGGTTGTATTTACACTATAATAATGGGAATTTCTGCATTTCTGTCTCTCTCACCTAAGAATGCTCCTTTAAATCTTTAACACACTTAGTTAAGATCCTTACTCTACATGCAGAAGTAAGGTTGTAAATCACTCACAGATTCAGACACAGGCTAATGTTAGTGGTCAGGTCAGCTGTGTTAATTGCTTAGTCATTGTTAAACCAATTCATGACAGCAGACAAAATAAGGAACAGATATGCCATAGCTACACAACATTTGTGGTCCAATTTGTGGATGTCACAAGTTCAAGCCTGAGATAGCATCTGATCCTAACCTTGAGTTGTGCCTGATTATTACAGATTTCTCATGTGACTAAGCCAGAGGTATTTTTACATTGACATTTATTAATTTAGCCTTTTTTTTTCTTTCTTGTTCTGATATTCTCTTTGCATTCTAATGTATTCTACTTTGTTAAATAAACACATATATAATAAATGGGAATGTTTCTAACATGTAGCATTCGCTTTTTCTCTTTCTCTCAATATAAACAGGATGTTTATGCCAGCGCGGGCCGCAGACAAGCCCAGCACTGATGGTCAGATAGCACTCAGTGAGTTCCCAGAGTAAACGTCATCCTTCAATCTAGATTAACTGGGATTTAAACCTCTATTCTGTCCAAGTTTAGACTGCCGAAAGGCTCAGCCGGGCTCAAGCTCTTCCTGTAGCAGTAGACGTGTTTCAGAATCAGATACCAGTTGTCTGTGCTAATATTTCACTGAGCATTGGTTTCTTTTCAGGACAACAACCGTAACAAAAACTTACAAAAACAGGATTATCAGTGACAGCATGTGTGAAGTTATGTTTGCATTTATGTTCAGAAATCTAGCACTAAAATTAGATCAGGCAAAGGTTGTTACAATCAAAGTTCACATGTATTGTAAATGGGTAAGTAACGTAGCCTACTGAACCCGCTCTGAAAGAGGTTTTCAGAGAATGTGCATAACATCAGACAATATCACAATTATTTAATTACCAACACCTTCTTACTACCATTGGTCCACGTAATTGGTGGGTGTGACCCGATGCTCCACCTACTCTGACAACAACATCTTTTTCCAGTTAATTTCTACACTCAGTCGAGATCAGTCAACATGAACACACTGGAGTGCAGAGTTGCCACTCTTATCATGATTTTTTTTTCATGATATTACAAAATTCATCATAAAATACAACAACATATGGTAACCAGTGCATATTATGACCACGTGTAGCATGTTAGCATAAGCGCCATGAATGCTGAATATAAACATGACAAATGACACTTCTACTGCATTTGTATTTCTTTTTTCTTTTTTTGATTATCTCCCCTTTTTCTCCCCAATTTGGAATGCCCAATTCCCAATGCGCTCTAAGTTCTCGTGGTGGCGTAGTGACTTGCCTCAATCCGGGTGGCGGAGGATGAATCTCAGTTGCTCAGTTGCCATCAATCTGTGCATCTTAGCACGTGGCTTGTTGAGTGCATTACCACGAAGACATATCGCGTGTGGAGGCTTCATGCTGTTCTCCGTGGCATCCACGCACAACTCACCACGCACCCTACCGAGAGCGAGAACCACATTATGGCGACCATGAGGAGGTTACCCCATGTGACTCTACCCTCACTAGCAACTGGGTCAATTTGGTTGCTTAGGAGACCTGGCTGGAGTCACTCAGCAAACCCTGGATTCGAACTTGCGACTCCAGGGGTGGTAGTCAGCGTCTTTACTTGCTGAGCTACCTAGGCCCCCTGCATATGTATTTCTTTTACTGATCTCATGTGTATTCTAAACATAGAACGAGGCATGTAGTCATTGATAACACATTTCAATGTCACATTAGTTAATGTTTACATGTAGTCTGTTGGACAGTGTAAGTCTCGTATTTAAATGCTACTCAAAACTGAATGTTTGCAAACAGTATACCATTTCTCAGCTTCTTTCTAGTTCTGAGCGATGAACAAAGAAGGACTTTGCTGTTAGTATATTGGAGTTTTTAGGGCACATTAGCATATAACATGTCCCACATACACCTTGTACTATAGACATGAATGATACCTCAGATTGTGCGGCTTGTTGAGGAGAGGTGTGCTTTTACTTTTATAAGCGATCAGGCTTTAGATTTTTTACCAGGTGGACAATAAAACATTGAAAGAGGGACCCAAGCTATAATATCCTAAAAGCTCAGGGGTGGACTTTTGACTTTGGCCAGTATGCCATCATGGTCTCATGGGAAAATATTGCTTTTGAAATTTCTTGTACCCTGAAATCAACCATATTCATCTGAATTATGAAGCGTCATCCCCTATCAGACATTTTTACATAAATTCAAGCATTAATATATTTCCCTCTAATTTTACTGATAGTGTATGGTGCAAGCAACCTCAGAGACATGGGTTCTTGCGCCGCAGGAACCAGGAAGTAATCATGTTCATATAAACAACGGTGAGAGCGATTCAGAGGTTGCGTGTTCGCTCAAAAATTACATTAATAGTCCACTGACGGGTAGGTTTAGGGTTTGGGTCAGACGTTAGATTAATAAAATATGCATTCTTGTTGATTGTATTACATAACTTCCAACTAAAAATAAAACTTGCTTTTGGTGCCACTCACACGAACCTATACGTTCAACTACACTTCCAGTTTCGGCCAATGTGGGCAGTGATTTGAATTTCGGTAGGCACAGATCGAATTCAGCTGAGAAAATTTTGACCTACTGTCGCCAAACCACTCACATTTTCTTCAGACAATTTCTAAAATGTACAACACAATGCTCTTATGCCAGTTCGACACTAAATATGACAGTAATAATAATAAAGTTGTAAATCAGCATGGCATTTGTTTGCAGTTTCTGAATAGCCTTTTTTCTTTTTTCTTTTTTGTACCTTGTACATTGACTGTTGTTGGCTGGAGGCAGTTTTAGTAAAGCCAGAAGTGGTAATATGGAGGAGTGTTTCCTGTAAGTGGCAATTAAACTTGACAACTTTACCCACTGCAGTCTCTTTTTACCAGACCCTCTCTTTTTGCAAATACCCTTCTCTCTCCTCAGTTTCTGGTCTTTTTCACTCTTTTTTCTAGCATCATGCATTTAACCTTCATGTTCTGTTGAGATTTTAAGTTCTTCTGACCAAATCAAAACCCAGTATGCAAATATTATAAAAGCTTTTCAGCTTTTAAAACTGTTCATTCTGAAAGTGAGAATGTAGGAGCTAAAGAGGGTCAACATAACCACAAATGTAGATAGGATTGGCAATATGCAGTGCAGACCTCGTGAAGCAACACAAGAGATGCAATGTTGCAGGAATTTAAGTGTTATTTTTCCAAACGCACACAGCACGTTGAGAGTAATTTGGGCAGTGAGTAATGTCATTAAATCAGCCAGACACACAAGGCATTCACACTCTCCTGCAGGACTTCTGTGCACACAAGTGCCATAGATGTCCAGCACAATTCCTCTCTTGTGTACCATCTAAGCTCAATCGGTTAGAGCTTGCTCACTATACAACATTGTTGATTTATTTGAAGTGTTGTGGAATCATTCCACGGTCATTTTCAGGTCTGAGCAAAAAGCAACATCTTAAAAAGCAATTGTTGAAAGATATTGAGTGTCAAGCTAAATATTTTGTGCCTAAATAGTGTTTTACAGTGTAAACCTGCATTTGAAGCTTTTTTCCATGCCCAATACCAGTCAAAAGTTTGGACACTCTTGACAGAATTTTGTCTCATGATCTTAAAAAACCTTTTGATTTGTTAAAAATTTTAGTCACTACCAACATAAGTCTCATGACAACTCATAATAATTTATTAGAGATGGCGAAGTCATAAGATATCATACACCTTGGCTTGTATGAAAACTGTGCATTGAAAGTCAACCTAGGACAACATGTCACACTTTCCAAATGAAGAAAGAAAGACATTGCCTTCCAAGTCAGCCTCCTTTGAGGGTTCTGTTCTTAATCTTTTGGTCCCAGTCCATAGAAAACAATTCTTCTGAGCTGATGTGAACTGGATGCCGTGAGAATCAACAACCCTTTGTGAGGCCGTGATTTGATATGAGGCACTTTAATATTGATAAAACTCATTCCCAGGAGGCATCTCAACATGAACCATTTATGGGTGTGCTGACCCACAGCTAAAAATATTTAGGCAATACGCTGTTGAACACCACAGACCCTGTCTAGGATTTAATAGAGACTGAAGTGGATTTACATAAAACAAACGAAAAGTCTAACGTTAAATATTGAAAATGTAGTAGTTTGGTATTGAGGATTTGGTTTTATAGTAAAACTACCAACCTAAGTTTTGTAAACATTTCAACATAGTTTGAATCAAGCACATCTTTTTAAACAGATTTCTGATGTATAATATTAAAGGATTAGTTCACCTAAAAATGAAAATTCAGTCATTGGTTACTCACCCCTGTGTTGTTATAACCCTATATAACTTTCTTTCTTTTTCTTAACACAAAGGGAGAAATTGTGACAACTTTGTGCTCAGTGAAGTCATACAATGGCAGTTTATGGTGACTACCTCTTCAAGCTACCTAATTCAGATGTCTAATAAAGTATTTCAAGAGTCTCATGATTGTTATGAAAGTATACAATAAGGTTTGGTGAGAAACAAACCAATTTCAAATGTATTATTTATTGAAAATGTTTACTGACCATTGATCTCCTGTGCGCATTCATGATAGGGCAGGAGAGCAACAGTTTACGTAGCCCCTTTACAACATTGGGGCGTTTAAGCGAAAACTTGTTTTATCTAAAAACATGTCCACCACAGTGATAGCGAAAACAGAACACAACACAGCTGCACACAAAACTTATTAAACATGTTTGTATTCGAACAATTGATGCAATTTTATGCCGAGTCTTATTTTTTTTTAACTGAGAACTTGGACATCAAACAGAAACATAGAGGAGGCTACAGGCAGCCACAGTCACATCGTGTCCTAACCTGATGGCAAATGACAGGCGATAAAAGGTATATTTTCTATGGTAATCAGAGTTTTTGTCTTAATCAGCAGTGATGAGTGACGGTACATTCTATCAGTTGCTTGTTTCCTATTTTCAGCATCGTGCCAGTAACTGGCACCGGTCCAAAAACATTTTAAAAAATAAGGCTGGGCAAAGACATGCATAACTTCTTTGGCTACAAACTCTTCAGACATGTTTAGTAAGTTCTGTTCTCTGTTTTGTGTGTAGCTTTGTTGTATTCTTTTGTCACTATTGCTGTTTTGGACCTGTTTTTAGATAAACAAATGAGTTTTGCTTGAACACCCCAATGTCGAGGGGGGGGGCTGCATGAACTGTTGTTGTCATGCCCTATCATGAATGCGAACAGGAGATCAACGGTCAGTGAACATTTTTACCAAATGATACATTTAATATTGGTTTCTTTCTCACTAAACCTTACCGTCTGTTTTCATAAAAATCATGAGACTCATGGAATAATTTATTAGACTTCTGAATTATACTTTTGCATTCTTTTGAAGCTTGAAGAAGTAGTCATCATAAACTGCCATTGTATGACATCTGGGTAGCTCAGTGGTAAAATACGCTGGCTACAACCCTGGAGTTCGCTATTTCGAATCCCAGGGTGTGCTGAGTGACTCCAGCCAGGTCTCCTAAGCAACCAAATTGGCCTGGTTGCTAGGGAGGGTAGAATCACATGGGGTAACCTCCTCGTGGTCGCTATAATGGGGTGCGTGGTGAGTTGAGCGTGGTTGCCGCGGTGGATGGTGTGAAGCCTCCACACGCGCTATGTCTCCGTGGCAACGCGCTCAACAAGCCACGTGATAAGATGCGTGGGTTGACGATCTCAGACGCGGAGGCAACTGGGATTCATCCTCCGCCACTCGGACTGAGACGAATCACTACGCCACCACGAGGACTTAAAAAGCACATTGGGAATTGGGCATTCCAAATTGGGAGAAAAAGGGGAAAAATCCACAAAACAAAAAAAGAAAAAGAAAGAAAGAAAGTGGGGGCCTGGGTAGCTCAGCGAGTAAAGACACTGACTACCACCCCTGGATTCATGAGTTCGAATCCAGGGTCTGCTGAGTGACTCCAGCCTGGTCTCCTAAGCAACCAAATTGGCCCGGTTGCTAATGTGTGTAGAATCACATTGGGTAACCTCCTCGTGGTCGCTATAATGTGGTTCTCACTCTCGGTGGGGCGCGAGGTGAGTTGTGCGTGGATGCCACGGAGAATAGCGTGAAGCCTCCACACGCGCTATGTCTCTGCGGTAACGCACTCAACAAGCCACACGATAAGATGCGCGGATTGACTGTCTCAGACGCGGATGCAACTGAGATTCGTCCTCCGCCGCCCGGATTGAGGCGACATCACAACGGCATCACAAGGACTTAGAGTACATTGGGAATTAGGCATTCCAAATTGGGGAGAAAAGGGGAGAAAAAAGAAAAAGAAAGTCATATAGGGTTATAACAACACAGGGGTGAGTGAACAATGACTACATTTTCATTTTTGGGTGAGCTATCCCTTTAAGTGGTCCCTAAAACTGTTTGGACACTTAAGCCACACTTAGAAATATTTTAATGTCATTGCATTTTCACAAAACGACGTTTGTTAGGTTTTAAATTACAAAACAACAGATACACTGTTCAAAATGAAGACAGAAAGTATCCAGACACTTTTGGTGTGAACTTGAGGGGAACCAAAGTCCCTTTCAAAGCAAGTCAGTCCACTCGGTGGCCATCTTCGGAATGCTCCTGGGCAGCTATTTTCTATGGATACAAGCGGCGTAAAAGTACAGCTCCAGTCTACTTGAATGGGGAAAGACCAAAATCTCCAAAACGGTTGGTAAAAAATTACGATCAAAGAACATATTCAAATAAGCATTTCAATCTGACAATAATATTATCATAATTTGTGATTCTTTAGCTCAGATCATGCTAAAAAAAAAAAAAATGCTTTTTTTCAGGCTGGTTCAGCTAATGTGCATGTGTGTTCTCGAGTTGACTGACAGGTGATGTCTGTGATGAACAGTCTCCACGTGACCAGTTGGTTACAATCAGTTGCAAAAATGGCTCAGATAAGTGAAGTAAGTTCTGAAAAAGGATTAGCATCATTTGATGTAAGATAATATTATACTGTATAATGCAACGAAATTCATACATTTTAATTGTACCTTAAGTGTCCAAATGGGGCTAAAGTTCAAATCAATTTAAAATGTGAAATTAAATTATGACACTAATCAGAAAACAAAGACATTTACTGAGTGCCATACTTCAAAAACAGCTTCACTTTAATATAAAAGTACCCCAAATCTGACATTTAACAGACTTATCATCCAAACTCTTTCCTTGCTTAAAAAAGACATTGCTTTTCTTCCGGTCATTTGTTTGGGAGGAAAGGATGAGTTCATTAGAGAGATAATTCCACATAAGTTCATTTCTTTCTCTGTCTCTGTCCTCCACACGCCCAGCTACAGTCCAAGTTTATTTTAACACCACATTCTCGTAAAGAACCCTCCCAACACCACATGATGTTCCAGTATCTTCACCAACAAACCTACACACCTTTTCCACACCTCAGGTCATTCAAATTAGGGACAGGTCATCATGGCCAGCTAGTCGTCTGACTATTTGACTAGTAAAGTTGGCTAGTTTATCTAGATTGTTTAATAAATTTCTTAGGGATGGTACTTTGATTTAATGTGAGCACAGTGTGCTGTGCTTTAGTTGTTAGACATTTTGCATGATAAAACCCTCTTGGAAAAGTTGCGCCTTTACATTAATTCCCTTTACAACGGGTAGGCTTTTCACCCGTGACTTCTAGTGAGGTGATGTGAGGCACTGTGAGCATACTGTACATTCAGATTGATGTCTTTGGATGTTAGTTCAACTTTTAAAAAATGTGTCAAGAGACCCCTGCATTCTATTCCACTCTGTTGCTCTCCGTCTAGAGGATTTATTTTTTTTTCGCACAAAAATGTGTCTCATGTAACAGACAGAGCTCACTGTGAATTTGATGAGAGGAGGTCCAAAGTTCTGCTGCTGAAATCGGTCTGTGCTTACCGAATTTCAAATTACTACCCCCAGTGGCTAAAGCTGGAAGTGCTGTTGAACGTATGGGCACATGTAAGCTCCAGTTTCCGATTTAAATGTCCACAGAGTGGCACCACAATTGAGTTGTAAAGCGAGTTGTTTTTAGTTGTAAATGATGTAATATACATCAGGCTCTCGTGATTGTTTATGTATTCGCTTTTTTACATTTCGTAATGGAAGGTTATTTCCTTTTAAAGCCGCTCCTAAATGGCAAAGTTTAAGCTCTTGTTTTACCACAGCGGTTGATTGACAGGTGAGGGGTGGTGCTTCAATGCTGCTGAGATGCATACAGAACGGATTAGCATTTACACCACAAATGCGATGTGGTCACATTTGTTTTTGACTACATTCGTATGTGGTTTTTGTGATCCAATCACAAAATGGCTTAGACCCTGTTTAGACCTCTATTTAGGGCTGACCACATGTGATCGGATCACCCAAAACACATCTTAATACCAGGTGGAAACGCAACCTCCAAATCACACTCATCATTAATTAGGTAAAGTTGATTACTTCCTGGTTCCCATGGGACCAGAACCCGTATCTCTAAAGCTGCTAGTGCAACGCCATATGCCCACCTATCTTTCTAAGGATTTTGGGTATGCTCACCTAAAATGAGTAATGGTACTAATGGCTGCCAAAACAACGAGTAGGCTTTTAACAAGTAACTTTTCAATCTGTTGAAGTGATGCCGCAGCACCATGCAGTGAATTGTTTTTTATTATTTAAAAAGTGTACAGAGATTCTCTCTAAAACAAACGGAGCAGCGGGAGTGCTAAACTGAAGGCACGAACAAAATAGACAGTTCGACTCAGCTGTGCAACTAATCAGATGTTAGTTTCAGACACGATTGTATATTACACTTGGACAGACAGATGAATACTGTAGCTCGACTATGCAAAACCCTGCTGTAGCTCAATTATAACTGCCCATGTAAAGGTACTCATTTACACTGCAGTATGGGGTCGATTTCAGGGTACTGGAACATTCAGTCACAACATGTCTACTTTCATGTGATCATATTGTATAAAACATTTATAAAATATAAAAACATTTGTCATGAGGAAACCAGTATAATTATACAGGGCTTCCTTAAAACCAATTAGTCTACTAGTTCAGGCAATCAGTTTTGTAAATATGCAGTTTTGTACATCCCTAGTTTTACTCACCAATTCAAGCATGTTGTACCGTTAGCCATATGCTTCGTCTGTCTCTTGCCCACTCACATAAGACAAAAGGTAGTCCTGTCTGTCCCCACATGTTTTATACAACATACCCTGTCTCAATGTGTTTGGCACAGAGGTGTTTAAACACAGGCAGTGAAGGTGCTGACACAGAAGTGGGAGGGTGAAAATGTGCCAGACAGATGCCCTTCAGAGGGTTAAGAGCTCATCCAAGGTAACTTTTCTAAATCTGTTGTTGTGGTTAAGGGATGTGTAGGCTGATTTTAGACCAGTGGAGAAAGGCACCATGACAGATGCTCAATGCAGACTGAAATGTTACAGTTGAGCACAAAATGAATGCAGGATGAAGTGATGTTATAATGCAGCTTTAACATGTTACGGATCACAAGCTGGGAGGAATTTAATGCTAAGTAAAATGGTATTGTTTATATTGGGGATGAAAGACGTCCTCCTCTGGAATTATGAAGAGGAATAAGTTGACCACACACAAATGGAGATGGGACTGTGCACATTTTAAGACTAATTATTACAGTCTAAGTTAAAGGTGCATTTAATTTGAGTAATTTGCCATTTATGTTTCACTTGCCTAAACAACAGTGGTCTTGGATTTTATACTGACACCTATTGGCTTGGATGCAATATCACACAAAGCAAAAGTTTTCAGTTACCGGTGCCGTGGTGGGATGCTTTCTGGTTGCTAGGTGGTTTCTTAGTCGAACGAGTGAGGCACCATTCATGTCCGCAGCATGAAAAGTGCAGGATAGGTTACGTGGTGAAGTATAAAACTCAGGGTTAAGGGGTTTATTCAAATCCCTAACCCAAAGTTTGAGACACAGTGATGCTTGACTTATTATGCGAAGACTAATTATGCAAGTATAAATTTTTTTACATATCTATTTGATGAATAAAGAGACACTAATTTGAGAGAAAAATAAAAAACAGAAACTCAGCTGATATTGTATTAGTACTTCAGAAAGCTCATTGTCCTGTTTACTTCCGTAACAGAAGGTGAAAAAGAGCCCTTATTTGGGTAATAAGGATTTACTTTTTGGCCGACCTCTCTAGTTACGGGATTTTAGAGTAATTGAGGGTAATACAGCGTGAAATGTTGTTTTTAGCACTTTAGTTGGTGAGGCACAGTCATGGAGCCATTGAGCTTTGGGAAGTTTGGTTCAGTAGCGGTGAGAAGGTCAACAGGGCACGTGCTACCTCTGCAGATCTTTATCTCTTCTCTTTATGTGGGTCCTGACTGGTAGAAGACCATCAGCAAACAGTCACTCACTCTCTTTTGTGTGTTTGCAACACAGTAACTAACTCTGAATACATCTGGTGGACAGAGAAATAATTAGAAGACACAATATGTTCCAAAGACCATTCTGGCCATTCTCAGCTCAGGACCTCCAATGACTGGTGACTTGAGTGAGTGAATTACACAATGACTTTAGGATGGGACAACCTTTATAAAGGAATTTCTATAAGACATTTTTGGGGCTCAATTTATTAAGGTTTGTCTTAGGAAACCCAAGTTGTCTTTTGGGGCTCCTAGCACCTTAAAAAAGAAAAACTTTAAAAAGAAAAAAAACTTTTTTGTACAACCCCAATTCCAAAAAATTTGTGACAGTATGAAAAATGCTAATAAAAACAAAGAAAGAAGTGATTTGTAAATTATATTCACCCTTTGCTAAATTAAAAACACTACAACTACACATTATATGATGTTTTACCTTGTGAATTTCTTTGTTTTTTTTTAATGTTCAAAAAATCAGATGATTGCAACACGCTCCAAAACAGTTGAGACAGAGGCAATTTAAGACTAATAACAATTTGACAAGTTGAAATAACAAGGCTATATGAAACAGGAGATGTTAAACAGGTGAGGCAATTGTGTCATAGTATATAAGGAGCCACCAAAAACAGCCTAGACTTTCAAAAGCAACAATCATTCGAGACTTGTCAATTTGCCAACAGATCTTCAGCAAATAATCAGCACTTTGAGATCAATGTTCCCCAAAGACAAATTCGAAGGATTTGGGTCATTTCACCCTCTTCAGTGCACATATACTTAAAAGATTCAAGGAATCTGTTCAAATCTCGGTGCGTAAAGGGCAAGACGAAAACCACTTCTGAATGCGCGTGATCTCTGATCCCTCAGACATCACTGTCTTAAAAAACATCTTTCATCTGTAATGAATATCATGAACATGGGTTTGGGATTACTTTAGTAAACCTTTGTTAGTCAACACCACTCGCCGCTGCATCCACAGATTCAAGGTAAGATTTTACCATGCAAAGCAGAGCATCAACACTGTCCAGAAGTGCTGCCGACTTCTCTGGGCTCGGTCTCATCTTATTTTTTGTTGTTGTAATTAACATTTTTTTTAAAGTAAATCATACAATAACAAAAAAATGCAAAACATATATATATATATATATATATATATATATATATAGAATCAACATTTAAACCCCACACCCCCCCTCCCCATCCCCGCACCCCCAAAAAACAACCCTTTGGTCAAACATAGGTATATATATATATATATATATATATATATATATATACTATACACTGTATATCATACATACACACATAATAATCATACTCACTTAAAACTGTATTATTACACTACTCTCTCTCCACGCTCCACCCGAGAGCCCTCCAAAAATTCCAAATACCTGCCCCATTTCTGGATAAACAAAGCCAAGACACCCCATCTTCCCGATGACACCTCCTCATAAGCCACCACCCTCCCCACCTCCGTGCACCACTCCGGACATGGGGGCACACAAGATGACCTCCAACCCCTCAAAATAACCTGCCTGGCAATCATCACATAGGTCAGAACCCAATTCTCTATATGACTATCCCCCACATCAATGACTGCCCCATCGCCCAGAACACAAAATCTGGGGCAAAACGAAACCCGAGTGCCTACCACATCAGACACAAAATTCTGAACCTTCAACCAGAATTTCTGGATCTCAGCACACCACCAAAAAGCATGGGCCATGTCTCCATCCTGCGACTGGCATCGCCAGCAGGTGATTGTGTCTTTAAGACCAACCCTATACAATCTAGAGGGGGTCCAATAGAATCTATGCAAAATTTTGAATTGCATGAGATGCACCTTTGCATCTCTAAATGCAGACTTAATGTTTTTAAGAATCCTAGCCCACACTCCCTCCTCCAATACCAAGTTGATGTCTATCTCCCATACTCTCTTAAGAGAGGTTAAAGCTCCATCCCCCAAACTCTGAATTAACAGGGAGTAATACACTGATGCCTCATGACCTTTTCAAAAAGCAGTAATCACCTCTCCCAGAGCATCTGCCACTTTAGGGGGTGTGTGCTACTCCCAAAAACAGTACAAAGCAGGTGGCGCAGTTGTAAATACCTATAAAACTGAGATCTGGGGATCCCACAATGTTGAACCAGATTTTCAAATGATCTCAACACTCCACTCTCATATAGATCACCGAGTGTCGTAACCCCCCTCCCAATCCACTCTGACCATCAGAAAGGGGACTTACGATACATAATTTTGGGTTCTGCCATATGCTCGAGGCAGCATTTAAATAAATATCCGATTTAAACATTTTAGACACTTTTGTCCATACCGAATGTACATGCGAAATAATGGGGTGTGACTTAACTTCTCCGATTAGTTTGATAGAGAGGCCTTGCAATGGCGAAATAGGGGCAAGAACTTCCTGTTCGATACCAAACCAGGGAGGGGCTCTCTCAGGTGGAAGAGACCAATGAGCCAAATGTCTGAGACTGAACGCATAGTAATAAAACAAAATCTTGGGTAGGCCTAGCCCACCTATGTCAATCGGCCTATGTAACTTATTGAAATGCAATCTGGGACGCTTACCATTCCAAATTAAGGACTTCGCTATGCTATCAAATTGCTTGAAATAAGAGAGGGGGACATCTACAGGGAGAGATTGTAGCAGGTAGTTAAATTCTGGAATACAATTCATTTTAATAACATTAACCTTCCAAATCATCGATAAAAGTAATGAAGCCCACCTGCCCATGTCGCTCGAAAACCTTTTTATTAAAGGGTCAAAATTAACACTAACTAAATCAGACAAATTTGCTGGGAATAAAATACCCAAATACTTAATGCCCTGTTTGGGCCATTGGAAGGTGCCCAGCTGGAAAGCTGTTACTGGACAGTATACTGTCAGAGCCAAAGCTTCGGATTTAGACCAATTGACTTTGTATACTGAGAACTTGGAAAAAGAATGAATAATTATGTGGAGGCAAGGCATAGATCTAGTAGGGTCAGAGACAAATAATAAAATATAATCTGCGTAAAGCAGAATTTTATGCGCCACACCTCCCGCTGTCACCCTTGGAAAATCATCCTCCTTTATTATCGTGGCTGCTAAAAGTTCCAGGGCAAGGCAGGATAATAATGGGGAAAGGGGGCAACCATGCCGGGCGCCCCTATTCAGAGTAAAATAATCTGAAATTAATCCATTTGTTTGTACCGCTGCTACAGGGTGTCTATAAAGTAACTTAATCCAACAAATAAAAGTATTCCAGAACCCGTATATTTCCAAAATCTTAAAAAGGTAATCCCATTCTACCATAATCAAACGCCTTTTCAGCGTCAAGTGAGATGGCAGCGACTGGAGACTGATCATTCACTACTGACCACATGATATTGATGAAACGCCTAATGTTATCAGAAGAGCTACGGCCCCGAATAAACCCCACCTGATCTATATGTATAAGAGATGTCATAACTTTACTCAATCGGTTAGCCAAAATTTTTGACAAAATTTTTACATCTAGCTGGATCAGGGAAATTGGATGATAACTTTTACACTCGTGTGGATCTTTGTCCTTTTTAAGAATCAGACTGATCCGGGCTTGTGTCATGGTTGGGGGAAGCTTTCCATTTTTTAATGATTCCGTATAAATTTCTAACAAAATTGGAGCCAGTTCTGTAGCATAAGATCTAAAACATTCAGTGGCAAAACCATCTCGCCCCGGAGCCCTGCCTGTAGGTAAGGACTTAATTACCTCGTCAAGCTCCTCCAAGGTTATCTCAGAATCAAGAGAATTTTTTTGCTCCGTCGTCAATTTAGGGAGTTCTAATGGTTCAACCAAATTTCTAATATCTTCATCAGTAGACGAAGACGTGGAACTATAAAAATAAAGATAGAACTCTTTAAAATCATTATTAATATCAATGGCAGAGGTAAAAATTTCACCACCAGCAGATTTCAATGAGGGAATGGTAGAAAAAGTCTCTCTCTGCTTTATATATCTAGACAAAAGCTTCCCTGCTTTGTCCCCCGACTCAAAATATGACTGTCTTGCCCTGAATAGCCAAAACTACAATTTCTGTGACAAATAGTATTATATCTGTATTTCAATCGGGTCAATTCTCTGAGGCCATCAGACGACATTCGGTGCTTCAGCTCTGCCTCTGCACTTTTAATATTCCCTTCCAATTCCACGAGTTCTTGTGCTTTGGATTTTTTGATGAATGAGGTATACTGTATGATCCAACCCCTAAGAACCGCCTTAAGTGCCTCCCAAGCAGAAGATACTGAGGACCAGTTGGTCTCCATATAGACACTGATTTCAGTCTTTAACATTTGTTGGAAATCAGGATTTTGCAACAGGTATACATTAAGGTGCCAACTATATGATTTATTTTTCTCTATGTGGCAACACCTCTAAACTCACCAGGGTGTGATCTGAGACTAAAATGTTTCCAATTCAACAATGAAATGAGGGACTTAGATATATAAAAAAAAAATCTATTCTAGAATAAATCTTATGGACTGATGAAAAAAATTTATAGTCCCTACCAGGTGGGTTCAAAAGTCGCCAAATATCTGCAAGACCAAGATTTTTACACATTCTGTGAAGTGTCAGTGTTGCTCTAGGGGGCTTGCACACTTTTGCTTCACTATGATCAAGGACTGAGTCCATCAAAAGATTAAAGTCTCCTCCCAATATTTTATCATGAGGGGTGCCGGCGGCTTGCAACATCCCTTCAAGATCAATAAAAAAAGCCCTGATCATCAACGTTAGGTGCGTAAATATTAGCCAAAATTAGACTTTGCCCCTGAATTTCTGCTAAAACAATAATGATTCTCCCTAATTTATCTTTAAACTGTTTGCGACATTTGAATTGTAGATGTTTATTTATCAATATAATGACCTCCCTACTTTTACTTGAGCCAGCACTAAAGAAAACATGTCCACCCCATATCTTCCCAAATTTTTCAGCTCCCTGTGGGGAAAGATGTGTTTCTTGAAGAAACACTGTATCACACTTCTTACGTTTAAGAAAATAAACAACCTTCCTTCTTTTTATGGATAACTGAAAAAATAAATTGTGTGTCAAAAATAAGTTTGTACAGACCACATTTCAACATTAGTGCAACACTCAATCCCCAAACTTCCCCCGAATAAAACAAACAGAAAAAAGAAAAACGTGCACATTAACCCCGCGCACGACAGTGTCAACCAGCATCGATCCCTTTAAACTCAAAAGATCCATGTACGCCTACAAGAGTCCCCGCGACAACTTTGCCATCGGATTGCTCAAGTCCGGTGCTTCTGCACAAATTTTGTGAGGCAAAATTACATAACAGAAAATACTTTGTGAGACAAACCCCAGCCAATAGGCAGAATAAACACAAAGAACATGTCGATTCATTCACAGAACTGTCTCAAAGGTGTGTTCCTCCACAATACAAATTCCAACCGATATAAAGCCCTTCATTTTCCTCGGACAGACAAACAATTGTTCAGTGAGCCGGCTGTTATGAGTGCAGCAGATGACATAATCATTCCAATGTCCCGCAAAAATACTCTACAAAACAAACTCCAGCCAACAGGAGGCATAAGCACAAGGAACGACCAGATCCATCCACAACTGTACCGAAGCAGTGTTATTCAACAAAACAAGCTCCAGCCGCTAGGTGGAACCAGCACAAAAAAAAAAAAAAAAACAGGCATCCTGGTTCCTCGAATAATCAAGAGTCAAATTCACTCGGAGCCTGCGAAAAAAAAAATACATCATGACTTACTCAGTCCGTCCACTTTATAAAAGACATCCTTTGTGTAGGCATGTGGATATTTTGCCTTCATCCATAGTGTCCATTCTCTATCTGGCCGGGAACTTCAGTGTAAAAGCGATCTTCCGTTAATGCAAAAGTTTCTTGATGGAGTCATGCCACAAAACAAACTCCAGCCGCTAGGTGGAGCCAACGCAAAAAGAAACAAAAATGGCGCCCAGCTTCCTTAGACAGTCGAGTTACTGAACAGCGAGTCAGTCCACTTACAAGAGAAACACGCAATAGTTTACTCACCCATAGTTTCTATAAAAGCCGGTGCCTGTTTGGGGCATAAAAATACTTTGCGGCCGTCTTTGGTGTCTATTCTCAGTTTGGCCAGAAACATCAGTGCAAAAACGATCTTCCGTTGATGTAAGAGTTTCTTACATTCCTTGAACCGATCGCGTTTATCTCTTGTCGAATTCGCAAAGTCCGGAAACAAGAAAATATTGTGATTCTTCCAAGAATGCTTTCCTTTGCTCTTCGCCTGGCACAACACGAGATCTTTATCGGATGATCTCAGAAATTTGGCCAGAATTAATCGGGCCCTGTCTCCCTCAGTAGATCTGCGAGCCAGGACTCTGTGAGCTCGCTCGATTTCCAGTATATGGCCTGTTATGTCGAGCAGACTCGGGAAGACCTCGTCCAGGAATTTCACCATATCTCTGCCCTCTTCATGCTCAGGAATTCCAACAATCCGTATATTGTTCCTTCGGCTCCTATTTTCGAGATTTTCCAATTTTTCCAAAATGTGTTCCAAGTCTGTTTTGGACGTGGGCAGATTAGCGGATAATTCCCTCTCCGATGACTCCAGATAATCTCAACATCTGTCACTGTAGTGAGCAACTCAGTGAATTTTGTTTCCATCGCCGTAATCGATCAACGTATTACAGCGAGATCCTCCAAGTCAGCAACAACCTTCATCAACATCACCGAGATGTTGGACAGTTGACGCTGAATTTCTTCTCCCGACGTGTCTTCCAAATCAAGTCCCCGGATCGTGGCCCGCTCGGGGGTGTCAGCTTGAGCACGTAAGTGTCTTTTAATGTCTCCAGAGTCTGCGGATTTTGACTTCTTTGCCATGTTTACCTCAAAGAGCAAATATGTAACTGGGTGTATCGAATCTCACCAGATTATAACTTGAAAATAATTTTAAAAAATAGCAAAATGCGCAGAGCTAGTCGCTCACACGTCTGCTTCTCTCATGGCGTCACATCCTTTCTCGGTCTCATCTTAGATGGAAAGTAGAACAGTGGAACTGTGTTTTTTGGTCTGAAGAGTCCACATTTCAAAACGTTTTTGAAAAACACAGCCGTTGTGTTATCCGGGCCAAAGAGGAAAGCCAGAAAGCCAAGTCCAAAAGCCAGTGTCTGTATGGGCCAGTGGTGTGTCAGTGCCCATAGCATGGGTAACTCACACATCTGTGAGGGCACCATTAATGCAGACAGATATGTACAAATTTTGGAGCAGCATATACTGCCATCCAGCACTGTCTTTTCCAGGGACGTCCCGGAATCTTCAAACCACATACTGACCAAATAAACAGACAGTGCGGATGCTAGTTTGGCCTGCCTGCAGTTCTGACCATCTCCAATTGAGAATGTGTGGTGCATTATGAAGTGAACAATACGGCAACAAAGACCCTGTACAATTGTGCAGCTGCAGACCTGCATAATGGATGAAAATTCCACTTTTTAAACTTAACAAACTTGTGTCTTCAGAGCCTAAATGCTTAATAAGTTTTATTAGATGAAATGGTAATGTTTCACAGTGGTAAACATTCGACTGTCCCAACTTTTTTAGAGTGTGTTGCAATCATCTGGTTTGAAATTACTTTACATAAAAAATTTTTTAAAAAAATGAAATTCACAAGGTGAAATGTCATATAATGTTTAGTTGTAGTGCTTTCGATATAGCAAAGGATGAATATAATTTACAAATCACTCCATATAGTTTTTATTAGCATTTTTCATACTGTCCCAACTTTTTCGTAATTGGGGTTATAATATATTTTTGCACCTTGACTTGATTCAGCTTTCCTTTGCATATAAATGTATGTTAGCAAGGTACAATTCAAGCAACAAACTCCAGCTCTCTGACTTCCAGCCTATGCACCTCAGCAAATGAAAGAGGGAGTGGAATAAAAACTTCTCTCGGAATGTCCCCTTGACTCAAAACAGTGTTAGACACTGTTAAAAGTGAGGTTAGAAGAGGATATGGGGATGTGTTAAGAAAAGTGAGGATTGGATGGTGGCCAGTCCTGCTTCATAAAGACGTTCTCAGGCCCTGCCTGAGGTTTCACTGGGAGGTCTGCCTGAAGACAAACAGGAAGACTTTGAAGACATACTGGTCCAGATATGTGAAAATACATGCAAAAGGTCCGACTAGAAAAACAAAAAGAACTGGGTAGACATGTAACATAAGACACACAGAATCATTCCTGCCTTCCCTGACACTCTTGAGGGTTTCTCATTTTTGACCTTGTCTCACACTGTTGCTATATATAGAGTAACTTTTGTTTGGACATACAGTATGGAGCCAAAATGCATATTTCTTGAATGCCAGTAAAGACAAATGGTTCTGTCTAATTTTTGGAGACCGATGTGATATAGGACATCAGTATAGTGAATAAACAATGTCTCATAAAAAGAACACATATAGGCCATAAATTTCACAAACTTAAGTTGCACATTTTCGTTTTTTGGTCCTATGGTTTCCCAAAATCAACTCTAAAACTACTTTATCAGATTATTTAGATCATATGCATCTCCAGCAATGTGGAACTACTCTATGTTCCTCTAACCAAATAGTTATAATGATTTTTAAAATGCAGAATGATAAACAGTTTAGATGGCTAAAATAGATTCGGCTGGCTAGATGACTGGAGTGTTTGCTGCTGTTCTTAGACAGTAGGCTGTAAATGCCCCAAACTCCAATGGATAACAGACAATCAGAACAGCCAAGATAAGATATCATACTCCTCAGACATGCAAATCACCATCACAAAACCTAGTAACAGAAGACATCCGCCTGAGAAGAATGTGATTGGCACACAAACACTACAGTAGCTTTGACATTCAGGACTTTGAAGGCGATGTTCTGCTAGGGATCTTTTGCTTGAAAACGGTTAAAGGTTCTGATGTGTAGATCTGCCACTGATGGAAAAGGAAGCTGTTATTGATGGGAACTATTAAAATGTGGCAAGTTACTGTATAAACAAATGCCAGATGTTTGGTGTCTGAGCGAGAAGGGTGGGAGGCATGTATGGGCTTCGGGCAGTTTGGATGGAGGCATGGGCCAGGGCAAAAAGGTGAAGGCTCAGGAGACTTTCCTTTTTCCGACACTCATAAACACAAGCCCCTTCAGTTCCCACTAAACTTCACATTCCAAACCATCCAACTCACCACTAAACTCCATGTCAGGAAGCTTTGACTCACAGCAGTGCCCATAGGCATACCAAATACCAGCACAATAAATCTAGCACATGTTGCTATTAAAACATACCTTTAAAATCACCGGTTGATTATTTGGAAGAGAAATTGCAAGAGCCATTCGGATCTGCGTCCACACCATCTCCTTTTACAAGCTCCAAGTTAAACAAATGTAGAAGATATAAGCACAATTACCATAACAACGTCTTCTGGGTGTTTTGGCTGTTATTAATGACCTCAGCCAATAACAGCATGTCATAGCTGGGTGGATTCATTAATCAGAATCATTGCCCAGTGTACAAGGGAACTTGGTGCCGTGGTATTTCCCATTCAAACCTACTTCAACCTACAGGCACTTTCTGTGAATGGGGTACACTTGCACAAATTCCATGTTTTGTTTTTTTGTGAGATAAGATGTAATGTAAATTAACCTAGCATAAACACATCTGAATGTATGCATGTACTGTATGTTTGTAAATACAGCAGAATTTCATCTCTTGTGGTGTTTGGAGCCTTAATGACACATTACAGAGAACTCAATATAGGTATTGCACTAACTGAAGGACCACATATGTTGTTTATTCCTAATAATAGTATATTTTTGGACTATTTCGAAAATGTAGATTTTGACATTATTGTTTTTATGTTAATAAATAAAGGTACATTACTAGTTTCAACAGAATTTGTACTTCAGACCTTTATTTTTTAGGTAAGAAAAACTGGCTTTATACCATGTGACTTACATTTGGTTTTCGATCATTGAAAATGTTTAAAACGTGACAATTACGCATGGAGCCACACTGAGAGCCCCATATCTATGGGATTTTACCATGTAGAGCTTTAAATATGAAGATACCAAAAGGAAAGTTTGTTCAGAACCACAATCTAAAAGGATATTATTATTTCTTTAATGCTTAATTTATATAGCCATGCCAACTTTGGAAAAAGTTTTTATTTTTACATTTATTTTTGGACTACCCAACACTAAATGACTGCCATTTAATGCAACAAGGGGTACTAAAGTAACTGATTTTCTATACCTACCTATCACTGTGTAAAAATAAAATAATAACACTGTTACCTTTATAAGAAACTTTTTTTTTTTTTACATGTATATTTTTGCTCCAAATCAAAGGCGAAATTAATTTTTACACCTACATGGTCACTTTGATCTGTTCTACAAAAATAATGGATTGCTCCATAAATAATGATCCATGGCATTTCATTTTTTGCTTTTTTTATTTTTTATTATCATTTATGTTTCTGTCTTCAGAAAAAGGATAAACAAAATCAAACATTTCAGACAGGTAGTTTCTGAAATTTGGTTTATTTAACGTGAAATAACCCACATATACTACAAATCAATAACTACAAACCAATATTTGGTACCAAACATTTGGCTTGCCCCTACAGGCTGATAGCTTAATTTCGGTTGAATTTGCAACCATGTTACCCATTCTGGTGTAGTTAATTGCTAGAAAATTACAACATCACACAATTCAGGGGCCCAAAATGTCCTAAATTCTGGTAACATGGTTGCAAAAATTGCAAACCTTATATCCTCATATAAAATTAATAATAACAAAACCACTCATATGATTGACTATAGGTTGATGATATTCTGAATGTTAAGCACCTCTTGTCATCGAGAAGTTTAGTTTTTTTTTTTTTTTTTCCTGGGCCTATATTGTACCCTATTCCTGGAATGTGCCTACAACTTCATGTTGCCATTATATTCCCTTCACCCAGCTCGAGATCTTCCATTTGATTAGAACCAAGAGTACTTGGTCATAATGGAGTGTGATAGTGGTCCATACAACCTCCCCAAACATTCCATTGCCAATGCACCATCCCCAGGCTTGAGTGCTAGATTGGACACTGTCCTATGGGAATACTTTGAGAATGTCAAGTCTGGTTTGTGCACAGCATGGGAGAACAGCACTGGAAAGGGGGTGTGCGAGAGAGAGGTTATACCGAGGTTTGACAAGACGCTTTTGAAGTTTTATATTTATTAATCATTGTGTAGAGTGAATGGTTATTTTAGATCTGTGGACTAATTTTAGGCAACCAATGAAACCAGGCAGAACATTTTTGTTTTCATGTGTGTAAGTGCATGTGTCTTGAATGGTCCGAGGCTCTGGGAGAGTGATGACCTGTTGCCCCAAAGGGAGAGAAAAAATGGCATTTCCCATTTTACCATGAAAAACAATGTTTGATCAAAGAATGGATGTGAAATTCTGTCATTAGAAATGTTGTGGGCCTTGGCTTGACATAGGGAAAATATCAAATGAGACGGGGTCAGACCAGTGTGTAATAAAAAAATAAAGTCTGTCACATAGTTTTAGTTATTTTAGATGACCTGTTAAAAGGTTTTGTTCACTGCCCTTACAAAAATGTATGGTACCATGTTACAGTGATGATATCAGATGGGAATACTGGGGTACTGATTGATTACCATATTAGATGGTAATACCATGGTACTTTTTTTTTGTACTAAAAGATTACCATATTCGTGGTGTTGAATGTTTCATATACTATGGTATTTACATTATACTCCAAGGTATAAAGAATACCATGATACATGTACAAATACATGGTATACCTTAATTGGCTTTTTTTTTTTCTTTTCTTTTTTTTTTCAAGTGTGAGAACTTATAGAACCTTATTCTAACTAACTTCCACAATGAAATTTTGAGCAGATGTTTTTAAAACACAAGCAAAAAACTAGCCTATACTTAAAGCATACTAACAGCATTTTGTTGTTTCTGTTAATTTAACATCCTCTCTCAATTGTGTTTCATTGGCTAAATCAATTAAATATGCATTCCCTGCATGTATGCAACATACATCTCAATTCATGTCCAGACGTTATACCGTTTAACAGTTTTATCATAACATTTGCACTCACTCAAATGTCGTGTTAAATACTAAGATGACAGAAGTCATCATTATCATGACTTATATGGGGTTATGTCATATTGCGTGACTTAGCCTAACCCGGTAATTTCCCATAGTACGTGGGATGCCAGTGTAATCACACCCATTAAAACGCAAACATCAGAGGATGCTCGCGCACGTGTGCTTTTTCATCATCACTGTATGAAATATTAGTGCGCGCGCCCTCCCATCAAACTGAAATTCAGCTATTTAAATTAAAACTATCCAGACGATGGAACGTCGTTCGTTCCATCACAGACGTTCGTTTCGTGGAAAAAATAGAAGCGTTTTCCAGTTCCCGCCCAGTATGAGGTGTAATGTTGAGGCAAAGCTCTTTGAAAGTTTAGGATTCGAACTGGGACTCGCAGGTGATTATTTTTCACTCATTAAAAAGTCTGAATAATATTGCGGTCTCAAAATAAAAAAAATAAAATAAAAAAAAAGCTGGATGTAACGAGTTTCGAGGCGGAAAGTGGTGGAAAATAAATTCACACATTGAGTACCTACACGTCACATATGCTGGAAGTTTTGGAAATTCAGCTCCTTTTTTTTTGGCAAAATATTAGGCTAACCAATGAACCAAGATGTAGGTGCATCTCTCGGGAATAAATAACCGGTAAGTGAATTTAATGATAATAATAATTTCTCAAAAAGTTATAGCCAGGTAAAGAAACAATGTCTTTATAGTGGCAATTTTATTTGAGAGGTTTATACATGGCTTTAAATGTAATATTTGTTAAATTAATGTGCTTTAACATATATATATATATATATATATATATATATATATATATATATATATATATATATATATATATATATATATATTAGGTCTCCTTTATTGGAAAGATATATGATAAAAAGCAAACAAAGCACAAATGATCATACATAATGTTATACAAATATAGCATCATAGGTGTCATAATTAATGTTAACTCATAACATTTCACGGTGTTATGTCGGTTCGGTGGTAAATGACCTTTTTATTGTGTCTTACTTGAGGTAAATGTTGTGGTGACAGGAGTTTAAAAGAGTTCTCACAGTAAAGAATAATCTTTGGTAACCTAGAACACATTGTAAAACGACAACTGATGATTTATATGGATTAGATAATTATTAATCGCTCATTTAAATTATTTTTTTAGTGCTTTCACAATATAAAAACATTTCCTCGTGCACGCTTTTTAAATGATGGCTTTGATATCGCTTTGATATTGTAGAAGACTATTAGCATACCTAGATCGGTCATCTCAAAAGCGGTTTAAAACCACTTAATATGTTTCACCTTTGCAACTTTCTACATGATAACATACAGTCCACCATACATTAAAACAATATGTCTGCTTAACGAAATTCTTACCAAGGCGTCTGACATTTTCTTTTGTCTGCTTTTGTTTCTTTTTGTCTTTAGGTGGTAAGAAAACCATAATGCTTCAAGTGGCGGGATGCTCTTTTAACTTTTTCAATAGACGACGCTCATAGACGTCACCTGCTGTTCAGAAGCGGTAGTGCGTGGAAGATGGATAGCTACTTGGAGCCGGGAATGAACGATATTATAGTTAGCCACTACAACCACTCCGGAAAGTGGGGGAGACCAAGAAGCACTGGTACTTGCAAGACCGCCTTCCTGCTTTTTATCTGCATCCTTATAGTTTTGGAGAACGTAACTGTATTACTTGCCCTCTGGCGCAACAAGCGTTTCCACAGCCGCATGTATTTTCTCATTGGCAACCTGGCACTATCAGACTTGCTAGCTGGAGTGGCGTACGTGGTAAACATTTTCACCTCTGGCAGCAAAACTTTTTTCCTCAGTCCTGGCCAATGGCTGTTGCGAGAAGGAAGCATGTTTGTGGCCCTAAGCGCCTCTACCTTCAGCTTGCTAGCTATTGGAATTGAGCGCCACATGACCATGGTTCGTTTGCGGCCATGCGAGGTCGCGGGAAGGGGGAGGTTACTAGCCCTGCTTGGGGCCTGCTGGGCTGTTTCGGTACTGCTCAGCGCTTTGCCCAGCTTCGGCTGGAACTGTTTGGGCCGAGTGCACACTTGCTCCACTGTACTACCACTCTACGACAAAAGCTACATAGCCTTCTGCATCAGTGTCTTCACGGCCCTACTAGCGGCCATTGTGGTACTCTACGTGCGAATCTACAAGCTGGTGACATCCAGTGGCCGAAGAGTGAGTTCCAGACCATCAGAGCGCTCGCTCGCACTCCTACGCACGGTAGTGATAGTGCTAGGGGTGTTTGTAGCCTGTTGGGCTCCTCTATTTCTGCTACTACTCCTGGATGTGGGATGCAGTCCAGAGCAGTGCCCAGTGCTGTACCAGGTGGACTGGTTCATCGCCTTGGCGGTACTCAACTCTGCCCTCAACCCCCTCATCTACACGCTGTCCAGCCGTGAGATGCGAACCGCATTCTTCCGTGTACTGTGCTGCTGCTGCTGTCACACGCCACTAGACTCCATGCCCACAACAGCAGGAATGGCGCTCCCTGGAATGGTCATCGCCACTGCGGAGAACAGCAAGTCTAGTATGGCCGGGGTAGCTAGTGTAGCAGCAAAGTCTAACCTGATGCGAAGTAAAGTGCCCACTCCAGCAAACTCACACCACCAGCACATTGACACATCGCCACCTGCTGTGACACACCCATCAGCGCCAGGTGACCTGCTGTCTGCTGTGCTGGTTAAAGCAGGGGCACTTCCGTCTTTGGGAAAGTTCTGAAACGTCTTGGAAAAGATACTACAGAAGTGCGCACTACAGTGCTGGATTTCGTGTCAGGATTTCCTAAGATGTTTGGTGATGGATCCTGAGCAATACGTTTTGCCATCACTCTACACTTCGATATCAAATGGACAACAAACGCAAAGCGTGATTAAACAAATGCTGATCAAAGGATATAAAAACTGAATTTACTTCTACATGTATTAATATTTATGAAACTGACCATGTGCTGTGAGCACGTAAAATAGAGCCACTACAGAATATAATCACTCAAAATGCTAAGGTGTGCAATCTTTTATCGAAATAATCACATTTGCAAAGCAGTGTATTAGTTTTTATGAATGAAAATGCCTTAACAGTATTATATGCATTATGAAACTCTGTATGACTGACCTTTAACGTATTTCCTCACAGTTCATTACCCTAACGGACAAAAACGTTTTGAATAGTTTGCTATTCTTTGCTATTGCACAAGTTAGCATTATAAATAACAAATTGAATGTTTTAAAGAGTGACGAACTGAATAGAATGTGGATGTTTACGGTTAATATTCTGTGGATCGGTTTACATGGCAGATGTTAAAGGAATAGCTTACCCAAAAATTACACTTACTGTATATTATTATTTACTCACCATCATGTATTGAACTGATGTCAGTCACCATTCACTTTCATTGTATAGAAAAGAGCATTGTCAACATTACTCAATAATTTTGACAGGAAGTCATATGGGTTTGGAAAGACATAAGGGTGAGTAAATGATGACAATTTTTCATTTTTGAGTAAACTATTTCTTTTAGGGAGCTATCTGACAGAAACAATGTGAGATGAGATGGTTCCATTGTGAATGTGTTTGAACTTTTGATTGTTTTGGGATGACCAGTAGTACTTATTGATAACTGACATAAAATTTTCTGAATTTAAAGCATGTGGTTATATGCTAGTTTGATTACAGTATGGTAAAGAAAAAAAGGATTGTTTAAAGACAAACATTTGTGTTATGGTAGATCATGGTTTGTATCGCAGTTAACCACTAGAGGTCGCTGTAGCATCACATTGAAAGACACTAAAGCACAGATCAAATCTTGTGCCAATGTTATAAGCATACACGCAGATCCACACGCATTTCGTCTATGAATGCAGTGTGAGCACTATTTTTGACTGTCTCATGGAATATTCATCAAGGTAACGCATAATAAATGGCTTTGCATGTGGACAAATTATGATAAATGCCACCATACAAGAGTTAACATTAACTACAGAAAAACTCTGAGGAAATAGTTACTAGTTCGTCTACTTGATGAAATTAGACAAAGAGGCAGCACTCGAATAGTCCTATTGCATCTTGCTGTTTGGGGGAAAAAAAGAGGTTCAATGAGTTTTATTACACGTCGAGATCATTGTGAGAACAAGTGACATTTTGTTGAATGTTTTTTATGCCATTTGATAGGTGTGACATTTCAAGTAATTCTCCATCCTAAGCTCTCTCCCACAATGATCTTTGCTGTCAAGTAGAGGGAAAAAATAGAACATGACCATTAAACAAATCGAACAAATTTACAAGGGCCAAAGCTGTTTCCTAGGCAAAACCGCGTCTAGTCATTCTGTATCTCAAAACCATAAGACATTCATAACTAATGAATCTGTTTGTCAACATGAATTGGAGATGTCACACCAAACGATTCAAGTGCCATAAAGAATCAACATCAATAGCCAAACCCATACAGAAATCTGATATCTGGCAATATACAAAACACATATATGAAATATATATTCATATATGGTTTTCAGTTAAATAAAAAGGGGCACATTTATGTACATTCAGTATATGCAAAATATATTTTAAAATACTTAAAATGGCTGTTTTCTTCTATGCAGTATATATATATATTCCCAAAAACTAGTGGAATGTGAATATGTACATAAACTATAATTTCATATACATGTTCATATATGGCCATATATCAGATTGGACGAGTGCATTTACATGCACAGCAATACGCTGATAAATGACTAAAGTTCAGCCTTGCAACTCTATGTGGCGCAAGCTGATAGGTTCTTTGACTTGTTATCTGTTAATCGCTCACATGTGACATGTTAAGCTAATTGGCTTGCATGGTGTAAGCTGATTGGTCTTCTGACTTGTTATTGTGTAGCCAATCAACATGTCTTTGTTTAACATTTAGATGGCTCAGCTTTGCAGACAAGCTGTTTTTTTTTGTTTTTTTTCCTGAAAAAAAGTTTTTAGCTCTCCAGAGTTTTCACTCACATCAGCACATGTTTTAAGCCAATGATGTGATGTTTACAGAAAAAAAAATTTGGCTCCCAAGTGCCGATAACAGAGTCACAATGACCCGCTTCTGACAGTTCCTCACCAGTCAAAGTTTAAGGAGTGGGTAGATCACATTAAATGATGGCCGGAGGCTAGTTATGTTGATATCATTAACTACTTTGAGTTTTTATGACAGCCAACAACTACAACCTGAAGTTCAAGCTGAACAAATTTTTACTCCAACTAACATTTAGAATGGTTGTTGTGGCTTGTTTTACATTGCATGTTATGGAGACTGGAACCAGAAAACAGTCCAGGGGCTATCAGAATCATCGTGGTGCCACCCAGTGGTTGGTCAAGAAAACTGGATTACGCATAATCGGTGTAAGATGTAAACATAATCAATGAGTGCGTTTCTATAATGTGTAACCTTGAACAGTTACAAAAGGACACCACAATGCATTACTTGTAATAATGAACTTTATACAAAGTCTTTGAAATCAGCAAATGCCATGGCGAGGACATTAATCCTTTAGAATTACACACTTGCCACATACAATATTCCTCTGCACCTCATGTAATGAATGGCCCTTTGCCACAATGGATCAAAGCACAGACCATTGAGCTATTGTGCCTGGCCACTATTGAGGATATTCATTTGTCTTTGAGCTTGTCAGAGCTGACGGGAGTCCCCATGGCTGAATACATCAGACTGGCACCTTGCTTGGCCTGGCACTCACTGTGAACAATGCCTCCATCTGGACAGGCAACTCAGGATGTGCCAATGCAAGAGCACTCAATTGATTTTCTCGCATTCAGGGACTAAGGGTCACATTTAACAAGCTTTCAGGGGTTGATTGAGGTAGATGATGTTGGTGTGTACGCGTGTTGCTTGGGGAACGTGTGGTGATTTAAGATCTAGAGACTGAATAATCATATTCATGTATTCTGGTCAAGATTCTGTGGAAAGGCTTATCTTAAACACAGTACAGCCCATTTAACAGACTGTACATCTATCCCTAACAGCGTCATGTTCATTTACGTTGAATTAAAGTTGGCATCTACTTGACCATGTCTTAACGTGACTTATCCAAGTAGAAGTTTCTAGATCAATATTATTGTTGGTGCAGGAACACCATTCCTTTTAACTAAACAGACTTTAGGGTTAAGGTTAGGCTTATAAACTGGGGTTATGAGTTTATCATCACCTTCTGGTTTTATGGGGTAGGTAAAGGATAGGTGTGGGTTTTGCCCTGTGATGTTTAGTTAAGAACATTGATCAAGAACCAGCAAAGGATGTTGAATCTAGGACATATCCTACTTGGCTAATTCACATTGTGTGGAGACCTAGATTACTAGCCTGAGACCTAGAATTCTGTAGATCAGTCATCTGTTCTCATCCTCCTTGGCTCTAAACTAAAGCAGACGATACACTGAGTCCTCCCCCAGATCCCTGTGTCTTTTCAGTCCATTACAATAGCCTTCAGCTGCAGCCGTTGAGAGCAGCATCTGACCAGCCTTTAGAGATAAGCTCTTCTGGATGAGGTCTTTATCTGGGCCAGCTGCCCAAAAGGGAGGGAGGACAGTTCAAAGGTCAGATGTCAGTAAATTAACAGATGGTAAAAGTTGCCAGTCCTCTCCATGATGAAATCCAGAAGACATCTTACTTTAGCATGTTTGTAACACGATAATGACGGCAGATATGCACAAGCCCTCAGGAAAGCGAGAGCACGCAAACACTTTTCTCCTTAATTTGGAATGCCTCAATTCCCCCAATGCGCTATAAGTCCACTTGGTGGCGTAGTGACTCACCTCAATTCGGGTGGCGGAGGACGAATCTCAGTTGCCTCCGCATCTGAGATGTCAATCCGCGCATCGTGCTTGTTGAGCACGTTACTGCGGAGACATAGCAAGTGTGGAGGCCCACGCTATTCTCCACGGCATCCACGCACAACTCACCACGCACCCCACCAAGAGCGAGAACCACACATTATAGAGACCACGAGGAGGTTACCCCATGTGACTCTACCCTCCCTAGCAACCGGGGCAATTTGGTTGCTTAGGAGTCCTGGCTGGAGTCACTCAGCATGCCCTAGATTCGAACTCGCGACTCCAGGGGTGGTAGTCAGCGTCAATACTCACTGAGCTACCCAGGCCCCCTCTCACATGCAAACACTGTTGATTTTTTTTTTCCACACTTAGGCGCACATCTGGGCCTCTTTTTACCGCTCAGCTTTTGTCTGAGGCTGTGGCTGAGAAATGCCTCTCTTTGTAAGACCTAATTATTACATGACTAGTAAGAGCCTAATTACCAGAGAATTAGCGCAATGTTCATTGTGAGCAGAAGACGTCATAGGGCTTCGGAGCTATTGGCATGGTAGATGGCTGTGATGTGGAATGAGCCCCCTCCCTCACTCACACCCTTCAGCTGTTTAAATTTTGAGTGATCTCTGGTTACAGTCTAGTAGACACACCTGTCGAAATGGCTTTCGCTCCAACACTGAGTGTGTGCGTGTCTGTGGCACGTCTGGGAGAGATTAATGCGTCTGTCTCGGACAATGTGATAAGAGTCACTTGTGGTGCACATGTGGACATGCCTGCATGTGTATTTGTGTCAGAGCAACTGGGAGCATTCAGTACGTGTACCCCACATAGAACCACTGGCATTAGATATTAGATGATTATCTTTCCTTCTAGTCAGTGGCTCAAAATCACAAAATAAAATGCAATACCAAATAAAATACCACATACATCACTGTTGCTTATTTACATCTATTGACTAACAGATGTAATTTTAATTCAAGCAATATGTAAACTTGAGACCTCTCGCACGCAAGGCAAACAATTCCTCGAAGCCACAATGGCCACAGCAATCTAACTTTCTAGGAACATTCTGTTTAGGTTTATTTTTACATACCCAGAACATTGCAGGGAGGTTTTTGTCTGTCAATCTAATAAAAACTTATTTATTATTATATTTTTATGTTTTATTTTTACAGTATAACCAAAAACTAATGTTCCCAGAATGTTGGATGGAGGCTTTGTGGCAACCTAATAAGAACACTTAAAGCAAGAAATAATCCTCGAAGCCACATTAGCTCTTGCAACAGCAAAAACAGAACGTTTCCCTAACGTTAGCATATAGTTCCCGTCTGGTTATTTTTTGGGAACCAATTAGGGATGTGTACGAATAATCGAGTAATTGTTCTGCAACGGCTAGTCGACTATTAAAAAAAACTTTTAAATATCGCAAATTTATTTTCTTTTGCGGATTTGCCTGCCATGAGCAGTGCTGAATTATACTGTAGTTTCCCTCTGAATCTTTTACCAAATCTTGCAGTTACAATTGAGTCCACTGGGATGTGTATCGTCGAGTTGTTGGATAAGAGAAAAAAAAATATCATGCCATCTTGGCCAAGTGTGAATTCAAGTGTGCAATACTTGTAATATTTGTATTCTTATTGAATTATACTGTATTGGTATTTAGTTCTTGTTGGAGTCATGCGAAAATGCGAAGCGGTACGAAAAACTCTGAAGCTTATCAGACCAAAAAGCCACTTTCTCCACTTGTTTTTCTGATTAATAACATGTGAAATTATAAAAATGTGATAGCCTTTATGTAGACTCAGAGTTTAGATATGTTCATTACCCAAATGCTGTCAGTATTGGTTTCTATATAAGGTCCAGGTGAGTGCAAATGCTTTGTTTTGTTTGTTTGTTTTATTTTTTTATAAATACATATTGCTAATTTCTTTTTTGTTTTCCAAAAAGCATAGTTCATTGAAGTTATATTACTTCAAAACCATTCTTGGTAATGTTTGTGAATAGAAAAAATAAATAAATTTCACGTACATGTAATTTTTTAACTTAATTTTTTATTTATGAGTTTTTTGTGGGTTAGAGTGCTCGACTACAAAATTTAATGAAAATGCCCATTCAACGAACCAATTCCTATTGTTCACAGAATGTTGCAGGGAGGTTTTTCTGACAAACCAATAAGAACCTATACAGAATATTCTCTAATGGTCATTTTTAGGGTTTATTTTTATAACCATAAACAAATCTACCCAGAAAGTTGCAGGGACGCTCAGATAGGGGTATGCGTCCTCCCTATAAAATCCAAGAAATCCTAAAATTGCCCCTGGTTTTAACATGGGTATGTGTGCATGTACTGTACAATTTTTTTGAGGCTCAGTTGATGTTGGTGTAGTTTGAGTGTGAAATTATTCCTGGCTATAATATGATCGCAGGTGTCTTTTTCTGTGAGCGCATCTGATAGATTATCATCTGCTGCCAAACACACACACACACTTACACACACAAGAGCTGCAGTATCCCAAATTGTGACAGACATCTGAACTCACAGCGCAACGAAATGTTATTCCATAAAAAAAAATTAAAAAAAAATTCTAAATCAAGTCCAATCTTGCGTCCTTGCAAACAACACTCAACCTTCCCCGTTTTATCTCGCCAACTTCCTAACAGAAGTCAGAGGTACGAGGACTGATCTGTACCCTCTCCTCTTCCAGTCACACCAGTAATGATTCTCCGCCGTTTCATTTGGCAGTGTAATGAAAGCAATCCCAGAATGCTTCGCTTCGGCAGAACCAAGATAATGAGGTAGCACACACATGAACACACATACTCTGCCGCATAATTTAAGACGACGGTCTAACGTGGGCCTCAATGTGAAAAGCATGAGCATTTACATGCATGTTCAACGTTCAATCTTTGTGATCTTCTCTTGCGTGGCATGTGCTCCCAGGGCGAACAGTTAATCGCAACCAATAACATGTCTTTGTCAATCTCTTACACATCTCCTCAGTCTCTTGATAATAGACATCGTGAAGCTCTAGAGTAATATGCATGTCAAGATAAAGCAATTAAAATGGATTAGTCGTGCTTGCTAAGGCAAGCATCACTATTACTATTGCTCCTACACAGGGTTAGGGATGTGAGCTAGGATATACTTTGTTTTTCCACATGTCCTGTCTCTGAAAAAGTATACTTTTTTTGACCGCAAGCCCATACAGATGTATTTGATGCATGTAAACTACGACTGCTTTGTGATACTTTTTTAGCACAGTCAGTGGCAGGCACATGCGTTGACGAAGACCAAAGACGTGAACTTTGTGTCTATAAAAACTAGGCTGCACGTGGACAGACTGCGAGTACTTTGCTGATGACGAAATGAGACGTGAGACGTACTAGCACGCAGAAAACCAAAGTACACTTTGGCCTGAAGTTCTAAAATTTGGCACGCAACTTGTCCGACACCATTTGTTCTACAGATATAAATGAGTAATACGACTTTTTGTCTGGCGGACAATAAAACTGGCAAAAGCCTGAATTTTCATTGCGAACAAGCTTTTGAATAGGAACAATGGATTCTAATGGTGCTATTCACAACCGGTCTGACAAATTGTCCGCCGACAATCTGAAAGTTTACACTCTAGCATTGTGGCAGTAATCTTTGAATGGAACCACTCATATTTTTTTCCAAAAAATGTAAAGATCTACTGTAGTTATATCGCAAACTGTCAGCAATTGACATCCAAGCTTTTGAAATCCAGGGGGTTACCAATGAAAGTGTTGAAGGCAAAGTCTGATTCACTCCTTAGAAATTTTATTATATAACACATGTAAATCAATTTAAAATACAGCAGCTAAGAAACACATTTTCAACATTTTACTGTGTCGGTGTCCTAATATATCAATAACAGGAAAATCTCTATGATAGATCATGGTTGGTATCCATTACTGTTAAAGAATCTGCAGGCAAACATTACCAACATGCACGGATCTAAGACCAACCACATTGACGAAGTTGAAGTCTAAAAATGAGACAAACATAATGGATTTCTAGGGACTACATTCTTGAGTGGACCAGACAGCATTTGTCTCAAGGGTCTTATAAGAACCAAAAGGGCTTCACAAAGTTTAAAGAGAGTTTGAAACTGTTGCTTTAAAGAGCAGCTTTAAAGAGCAGAGTCCTGTATGCTTGACCTAAGAGTCTGCTAATCAATCAATGAACATTCGCAGCAGCAAGCCCACAATCCCATCGGAGAATAACGAAGGCTGTGCAACAGGTTTAGTCACCGGCAGTCCTATATAGTTCTCAGAAGGGTCATTCAAGTGAGATTGTAAAGTGTTATTAACAAGAATCTGAAATGACATGTGAACAGATCTAGCTGTAATTTAATCGGACATGTAAGAAGTTCAATTGTAGAGGTTGACGTTTTCAACCACATGCTCTTTTAATCAGAGAACATGACCGACCAACAAGTGAGTAAATGTTTTGCCAGATTGGATTACTGTTCATCCAAGAAACTCTTTATGCCCAATGGAATTTCCTTTGTTTTATAAAGTGTAATGTTGGACCACTGAGTGGATGAACATTTGTTCTTTTGATTGTTCATTCAAGAAACCTGCATCCCCAGTGGCATATTCCATAGTCAAAGTCGTTGAGACCTGCAGTGCTTCAACCAATCAGAGAGTCTGAACCAGCACAGGGAAGAGAAGGGACAAGTGTTCGGCTCCTTTGATTGGGAGTTTGTGTGTGGTGTAATAGTGGATCACTTCTGGGATGGTTTCGAATGGCGGGCTGTTCTGGCCCAGAATGTAGCGACCGTCTTTGGACTGGCTGAACTTCATGTGCATGAAACCCTGGCAGCTTCTGAAAAAAAGAAGAAGATGCAAAACGGTTATTAATATTCAGCCACACATAATCTGGAAGTAGAAATTTATTACATTTAATAAAATAGCCAATTTCCCCAGAAGTGACAATTTTGCAAATTGTTTTTGCGATATTCTAATTTTCCCTATTCATTTAATTTGTAACTTGGATGGAAACATACTGTATCTAACGACACCAAACGTCCAACTGCCATTAGTTCTCGTGTGTCTTTTAACCAATCGCAACATGCCGACTTTGAATATGTGGAGGTGTGAATGGGATTACAGTCTGTTCCTCAAAAATTGTATGAATACAGAAGACTTGGAATATAGTGCATCTGTTGAATGGATTACTTTTAAAATTTGGTGGCACTTTTTTGTCCTTTTTGGAGCTTGACCATCGTCACAATGTACTTTCTTTGTATGGAAAATCCACGGCGTGAACATAAAAAATAAAAATAAATAAATAAAAAAAATAAAAAAAAGCTCCATTTAGCAGTTAAGAACAACACGAGTAAGACAATTATGACTGTATTTTCATTTTTGGGTGAACTAATCCTTTAATATAACACGATCCCGAGGTGGGGTTGTCAATTTCGTATTTGGGTCACTGTTGAACAAAAGATGATTCACAATAAATAGGGCAATCTGAGTAATGTGTAAAAGAATATCATACAGTAGTTTCACCATGTTCTAGTGTGAACATTATTCCAGACCTCCCCTTTAAGATAGCTCTGTCCAAACAGCTGGATTTCTAAGTATAGAAACAGAAAGTAATGTGTTCTGTAACTGGCTAGTTTGAAGCTGTCACTACAGTAGTACAAAAATCAAAAAGGTAAGTGTGAATGAAAACAGGAGACTGACCATCTTTCTTTCATGACAAACAATGTACATTTTCAAAATCACGCACAGCAGCACTGCACATTTAAAGGGATAGATATCCTATTGTGTTCCACAGAATAAACAAAGTTATATGGGTTTGAAACAATATGAGGGAGAGTAAATAATGACAGAACTTTGCACTATAAGCAGCACACTGAAATTCAGGGCTTAACATGGATTAAGGTGCAAGTGTCGTCTCCAACAAGGTATTATATACCTGGTTTGTGATGAACAGTGTCACTATTAGAAATATCTTAGGGCTTGAAATAAAGCTGGTGAAACTCCATGCCAGCTCATTCAAAGCTCTCAATATTAAGCCGCTGTCACTTTGATTTCGATCAGACTTCAAAGTCCATTATGACACCAGACAGCGCCATTCATTCATTCCCACACTTGTGAATCTCTGTCATAGCATGTAATAAAATAGGCTCTATCAGCATTTGTGTACTGTCGAATATATGAAGGTGTTCAACATATACTGTCCGCCTTATTCATACGGCACACAAATCTGAAGTTTTTCGTATCTGATCTTTGGGATCTTTAGGATTTTAAACCTACGAATGTGCTGTAAACATTGGATTTTTACTGCCTGTTTGAAGAAAGGCTTAGTGTGTAGTTGAATGTGTTCTGTACAGTGTATTTGTGTTCGTAAAAAAGTGTGCACTTGCAGTACAAGGCTTGTGTGATTACTGAGTGTGTTCAGGTGTGTAAGGGCTCCCGTTTTTGTGAGCGAGAGAGTGTGTGTGTGTGGACTGCTGCAGGTCATTCATATTCATTAAGGAGGAGCTTTGTGAACTGAAGAGCCGTTCACCAGCCTTATTACAGCTCAGGGAGAATAAAAGAGAAGGAGAAAGAGAGAGGAATTGAGGGAGGCAGGATGAGGTCTGGATCAAGACTGTAATTAGAGAAGGGAGATTTGACCAGATAAGCACAATCGCTCTAGCTGATAGCATATCGAAAAGCACATCAGTGTGCAAATTAAGGGTGTGAGACATCAGGTAGGAAAAAAAGACGAAAAACAAAAAACAAAAACCAGGTGGGAATAAAGAACAAAAATAAAGATGGAGAGAACTAGACACAAATGAAGCAAAACATGAGGCAATTAGTTCAAATGGGGTAATGGTTATGAGATTCGCTTACTTCATTTACTGGTAATGGAGGGAAAGGAAAAGAAATAAGGAGCTGTACCTCAGGGTAGGGACAGGTTAGGATGGTTGACTAGACATCTAACAACACAATGGTCGATTAGGGCTGGGTGTCGATACAGATTGCCAGATTTGATTAGATATCGATGCAACTTGATTCTGATTCATTTCGGTATATTTTAGTTTTAATGTCCATTTTACTTACATATGAATGCAATTCTCTCTCAGCTAATGCTGTAAATTATATAGGGAACCTTCTTGGTACATTACCGATATATTTATGCTGAAGTACGTAATTTCTGCAACACTAGCGCCACTAAACAGAATTGCAAAAATAATCAGCTTTCGAATACGCCCCTCGTCTGCAGTTTTTCAAACAGTCAGAGAGTCCCTCCCCCAATTCATGCCATTGGTTGAGTAACGATGTTGGGCGGGTCACTCAAAACAAAAACAGCACCCCAAAGACACAGTGTTTACAGTTTTCTAGAAAATTAACCTATGAATGGCTTACTTATAGTTGTCACTGCATATTAAGCTGGGATAGAAGAAAGTATTTTAACACTAAAGAAGTTACATACTTCAACATTAATTTGAAAAATGAACAGGGCCCAAACAATGCAGTTCAACTGCTATTTAACAGATATGAAACTGAAGTAAACTTTAAAGTTAAAGATTGGTCTTGGGATTTTAAGAATTAATGTCAGGATTATTCAAATGAAGATTGCGATTAATCGCAAAATCAGTATTTTTACCCAGTCCTATCGATTTTGAAGGTTGATTAGTGAATTTATCTTCAGTGCTTTCGTGCAGCAGTGCTTTAAAGGGTTTGAATTTGGAGATGCAACTTCTCAGAAAGCATTTAAATACAATTATATTTGAAAATATGTAGTTTTGCACATCTGCACCTTAGAGAGAGAGAGTAGTCCGAGCGACTGGTCTCGCTGTTTCGCACCAGATAACTACACTCCTTACACAGGGTCAGCAGTGACTCCGCCTCCGAACGGGACAGAGTGCCGTGATACCACCTAAGAGAGAACATGCCAAAACAAATACAATTTATTGAAACCAGTGTTGGATGTAATCTGAATACAAAGTAACAAAAAAAATGTAATTAAACTACAGTAACTAGACAAAAAGTAGTGTAAAAATGTACATTTCAAATTGTAGTAACCAGATTACAGTTGCTGATTTCCAATTAAGTTATTAATTAACATGGGTTACATATATTTGTAAATATTGTTATACTACTAATATTATTTATGTAGAATACATTTTAAACAAATATGCACGTCTGTTTGAGTTTCTGTGACAGCTGAAGGGTAAGCATCCCCTAATAAATCACTGTAAGGGAGAAACATGTGTATGACTTGCCTGTGACAATGAACAAGGAGGAAATATAGGCTTTATTTTATTAGTTGAGTGGAAAAATTACAACATTTCTGCAAAAAGTATTTAAGAAAGTAATTTAGAATTAAAGTAATTTGTAACATGATTACTTTTTTGATGAAGCAATCAGTAATCTAATTACAGTTTGAGAAGTAATTAGTAATTTGTAGTGGATTACTTTACCGAAAGTAATTTACCGAACACTGATTGAAACTAAGCTACAAAAACAGGCTCACCAGAAATCCACATTGTTGCGATGTCAAAACCATGAGCACATTAACATATGATGACCCATTGTGTCATATCATCACCTATACAATATTCAGCAACTTGGTGGGGTGTTGTTACTCATTCTACATTTGAAGAGATTAGCCAATCATAACAATGGTCATTTACGAACAGAAGTCTTAAAGGTACAGTAGCAAAAACAGTTTAATTCTGGATTATGGTCTCGGAAAAACTAAATTACTCCTGTTTTTGGTGCAAGAGACCTTGACTATAATTATAAGTGGACTTATAAAAAAAACAAATGTGTATAATATGGCACCACTAAACAACTACTCATAAAACTCAACTTTTTAGAGCGAGTGCATGTACATCACTGTGTTAGTCTTCTTTGTTGCACATCCCCTGTGAGACCACAGCAGCTGTCTGACTGTGGGTGATATATCCAGGGAATTATGTATCCTGAACAGCTGACTAATTTGCGGCAGTTTTTGGACACACTTCACAGCTCTATCTAATGACCTAACCATGCACAAAGCCGCCCTATATCAAATTCTCAAAGTCATAAAATAAACAACAGTAGGGTGAGTTTCTACGATATTCCAATATTATGAAACTATTATGTTGGTATCTTGAAAAATCTTAATTATTTAATTTTAAATATGGGTTGTTCTAAGAATGTTCTGGGTTCAGTACAAGTTAAGCTCAAATTACAGCTTTTGTGGCATAGTGTTGATTACCATTGAAAATAATTTAGACTCGTTCCTCAGTTTGTAAAAACAAACCTAAAATGTGTTTACAGTAATGCACTTACAGTACATTACGGAACATTCCTTAACACTTTGATTTGAATAAATATCTTAATTTATATGTGATTGGCAAAATGTGGATCCTGGAATAGCATCTTTTCAAACAGAACAACAGTTAAATATTCTTATTGCAAGCATTTAGGCTGCATTTGAAAGGATGGATGATTTATTTCAGTCTCTAATGGTTTGTGGTGACATGTTAGGCGTACACTTGTTTCTCCAGGGGCTGGGTAGGGTCCACTCTCTCCCCCATCATGGAATGAGGGTCGCTGGGCTTGCGGAGCTTCATGCTGCCTGTGGTTGGTGGAGGCCTGCATGATCTCAATAGCTCTTTGGGTGAAGAGGAACGGTCCCACTCAGCACCCTCAAACTGTACTGTATGGATGAGAGCGAGAGAGACCGTAAGAGTGAGATAAAGACTGTGTGGCGTAACATTTTACTTCAAACAAAAGAGCACTTTTTCGAATTCATATTATCCATAGAGAGTTTCATAAAATCCTTGAACCAAACTATCCAACTCTGAAGCAAAAAAAGTATTTGCAAATCGGATAAATAAGAAGGTACAAGACTGAACGTCTTTCATGAGGGAACTACAATTGCATGAAGCACTGGGAAAGACATAATTAAAGACAATTGAAAAATATAAAACTACTGATAAACTTGTTGATACAGGAACTTGAAGTATAGAAAATTTAAATTTTTGGCAAAATATTTAGATATATACAATGTAGAGAGACCAAATCAATTGCATTATTTACAGTGTGTTATGTGAGTGGGCGGCCACTGCAGAGCAGTGTTGGTGCACTTTGTTCAATACAAATGCCGCTATTAAACGGCATTTGCTATTATTGTTTTTAAAATGTTTTTTATTAAAGTTGAAATAACGCAGACTAATGGCTTCAACAGGAGCATTTACCATTGATTAATAACCTCAGAGCTCACGGAAGGTCTGCCTTTAAAGGTTTTTGAGTTATTGTTTAAAATCAATTCCCCTATGGAAAAAATTTATGCGATTTTTACTTCCGGAAGCAGACTGTTGTGCTCGATAGAGAAGTGATTGTGAAAAATAGCTGTTTAAATAAAAAACCAGACAATATAAAACTATGATAAATCTAATCTCTTCCATGTCGATAACATTTTAACCGATAAAATGTTGCCCATCACTTGTCATGTTCATGGCTGTCCAAATCAGCCACAAGAGTAACCGTGCGTTCAGACCAGAGGAGGCGAGAGCGTCAAAATTCGCTCTGGCTGCCCTGCCAACAACACTATCGAAGATTCGTGAACGCTCTGACGTAGTTGAAATAGGCGGCAACATTCGTTCAGAATGCTTGGTTTTGTGAACTATATTTAAAGGGGCCGCAAAACATCCAGACATGTCGACCGGTATCTTTTTGCCGACCTATCACAAGTAGCGTATATCCTCATGAAATCTTTTAAATGTGAAAGAAATCGATCGATGGCAGAAAGTAATTAAATATAAAAAGACAAACGCTGATGGTATAAATGTGTTACCGATTGATCAGGCAGCATGGTTTTAAATGCTATGGCGCCAAAATGAGCATGTAATATATAATATATAATATTATATAAACCATAATATCCACTTCATCAACTCACCTGGCACACCAACAATTTCAGACACCTTTGTCCACACATCGTTTTTTTAAATTTATATCCCTGTAAGCAAACAGGTACAGATCGTATATTACGGGAAAACCCGCCACGGCAATAATTAGTTTCTCCTCTATTTTGTCTTCGGAACTATTGTTTGGTGGGAACCAAAGTTTACACTGTTGTGTTCTCTAGACTTCGCAAGAGCGGAGCATTTATATATTCCAACAGGTTGCCGCCGAACAACGTCAAAGCTCATTACCATAATGTTGCCCGCACTTGAACTTTCCTCTGATGCCCACAAAGCCCAAGACGCGCTGGCCAAGGACGTGCCGCTTCTCGCCGCCGAGAGACGCTAGCTGCCATAGAAAATGAATGACTTCCGGTCAATTTGACGCTCTCGACGCCTCTGGACTGAACGCACCAAAACGAGATGGGAGACCAAATTAGGGTAGCCCCGGCAATCTCGAAATCACATTGTTCCAAAATCCATCTCCACATAGCTGTTAATTAAACATCAGTTAAGTTTTTTGTTACATTTTCAATTTCAGATACACCCAGTTAAGACAAAAGCTGCCTCCAAATATGCGCACTGTCAAAGTATGTACTTGTACTTCGCGGCTGTTAAAAAAGTATGTTCTTTACAGTAGGTATGAAGGTGTGTAGAATGAATACATTCCTGTACATACTTAAATTGTGAACATTAATTTACTTTTAAGCAAATTTTAACTTTCTTGGTATGTATAGCATTTACAGTTGAAAAGAGCCGTCTGGCTTACGGTTCTCCGCTATTTTTTAAAATCTGATGTCTCCACTGCTCCCGTGGCATTATGGTATAAGTGTTTCAGTGTAACCGGTCCTGCTTGACCCGCTCCGAGTGGAATTCGAACCGGCATCAGCCGGCATGGCAGGCGGGCATGCTAACGAGGAGGCTAAAGGCAACAGCCTCTGGCATCAGTCGCTACTGCACCTCTGAGGCCAGGGGAGTGAGGTTTACACATACCGCACAGCTATCATGTACCAGCTGGCTCCCGTTAAACTCACCTCCCTAAACCTCACTACCATCCGGGTCACGGCACCACTGTAACTGGCTCCCATTACAATAGCACACTATATAGTAGGGAAAAATGAATATTCGGATACAGGGACAGTGTACCGCAACTGTCATTATGAAGTCATCGCATGCCAGGGCAGAGGGTAACAAAGGAGAAGGGTTCCTGGAAATTAAAGTTGATGATGTAAATGTATGCCAGTCTGGAGCCCCAAAAGGGGAGGAGTTTGGAACAAGCAGTCAAACCAAGAGTAAAAACATAATTAAAGGAATTCTAATAGACATGCTACTCTGATCAGGAGTGATCTAAATCAGGGTACAAATGGGAAGCAAACAGGAGGTTTCTAGGAAATGTGGAAGTGCTTCTAGGATACACTGACTCAGCGAGCTGGATAAGAGGATAAACTCAAGACAAGAAAGGGCAGCAGTGTGGACAAGGGGTCAAAGTTCACCTTGTTCGCCAAAGACGGGCTCCTCCTCCAGCTGTCCCACCGGAGGAGGCCACGGCAGCTCGGCCAGATCTTTCATATCTGTACACACAGGTGACAACGCACAGAGAGCGAGTGATGGAAAAAAGGACAGACAGAAAGAGAGAATGGTGAGAACTAGGCTGGAAATGAGAAGAAAGAAAGAGAGGTAACCAAGAAGGTCAGAAATAGAGTGTGATGACAAGTGAGAGCTGCGCGTTCACTGCAGTTGTCAGTGGTGGAGTCTGTTATAGAGTTGCAATGTTTTGTCTTGTTCAGCTCCCATCTGCAGTTTGCTCTCCATTACAGTGATATCACAAAATAAAATGCATACAAATGCAACACCACTCTTGATTTACATCCACTGACTTACAACTGCAAGTTTAAAAAAACAAACAATTTTTTTTTAATTTGACAACCATGTAATGTAACAAATAACAACCATGTTTCCCATAAACAATTTAGCATTGTGATGGTAGTGTTCATGAATTAAAAATATTAAATCATTTTTTTCATGGGCAAATTTTACTTACATTTTTATTTTTAATCATATTGGCATTAGTTGCCCATTCCACATATCAAAATATAGCTTACACCAGGCATTCTAGTGACGCCACTGAATGAGAGAGAGAGAGAGAGAGAGAGGGGAAGTGGCCATCCCTGAAGACATTGCACAGGTGTCAGTAGCAATGCATTGCTTATCACGCAGGAAATACAACAAAGAGTGGCGAGAGACAATGCAATGTGAGAGCTGCCTCAACATATAATTACCATCTCAATCCCATAATTATCATTATCAACACTCACACACATACACACGGACTTTTGTAAGGCAAACAAGCTAGGGATGGGCATTTTGTTTACTGGAATACAGATAAATCATCCAAGTTCCTGAGTACAGAGGGTTGGTTTTGTAACCAACAATTACAAAACATCATCTTTGGCCATTACGTCGCATCTTGCACCATTAGCACCTCATTTTAAGATGGCAGGATAAAAGTGGTAGTTTTTCCAGTCTTTAACTGTCCGGTTTTGGTGAGCCTGTGCCCACTGCACCCTCAGCTTTCTGTTCATGGCTGACAGAAGTGGAATCCAACATGGTTTTCTACTGTTGTAGCCCATCTGCCTCAAGGTTCAACATGTTGTGCATTCTGAGATGCTATTCTGCTCACTACAGTTGTACACAGGTTTGGGGAGTAACGGAATACATGTAACGGGATTATGTATTTAAAATACAAAATATAAGTAAATGTATTCCACTACAGTTACAATTTAAATCATTGGTAATTAAAATAAAGTTACATTCAAAAAGTATTTTGATTACTGAAGAGATTACTTTGCATTTTATTGTCATTTGTTTCATTTAATAATTAGTCCTTTCAGATGGAAAACATTTATACATATAAATGATGTGATCCAAAGTGCATTTGAACAGCAGTGAAACACTTTCTTATGATGTGTTACATTCATACGAGCAGACAGAGAAGTAAGTTTGGAGCAGGAGAAATAGAAATAAACCTTGTGTAAATTGTCAGCTTTACGCTAAGATAAAAGGCTATTTCTAGCCATTTTACATGAACATTACCAGGCACAATCATATTTTTTTTAATCAAGAAAATTCACGTTGGATCATAATTTCTTTTTTTCTAGTAAGACCTTTGATATTAGGGCAAAAATCATATTCTTGATAATTTTTGTATTATTTTCCTGTAAAAATATCTAAAAATCCTTAAAAAGTTATTTAGGTTTTTCAGAGAATGTATTTTTAACATGTGTATTTCGTCTTATTGTAATGGCAGAGTTTTTATAGTCAAAACAAGTGAAAAAATTCTACAAGTGCTGAAGATGTAATCCAAAGTATTTAGAATACATTACTGATCTTGAGTAATCTAACGGAATACTTTACAAATTACGTTTTACAGCATGTATTCTGTAATCTGTAGTGGAATACATTTCAAAAGTAATCATCCCAACCCTGGTTGTACACAGCGGTTATCCGAGTTATCGTAGACTTTGTCAGTTCGAACCAGTCTGGCTATTCTCCATTGACCTCTCTCATCAACAAGGCCTTTCTGTCCACAGAACTGCCGCTCACTGGATGTTTTTTGTTTTTGGGCACCATTCTGAGTAAACTCTAGAGACTGCTGTGCGTGAAAATCCCAGGAGATCAGCAGTTACAGAAATACTCAAACCAGCCCGTCTGGCACCAACAATCATGCCACGGTCGAAATCGCTGAGATCACTTTTTTCCCCATTCTAATGGTTGATGTGAACATTAATTGAAGGTCCTGACCCGTATCTGCATGATTTTAAGCTTTGCACTGCTGCCACACGATTGGCTGACTAGATAATATCATGAATAAGTAGGTGTACAGGTGTTCCTAATAGTGGTCGTTGAATGCATGTTGTATTGTACTAGTTGAGACCTTTTCAACGACATATGATGTGATTATCCGATATTAATGCAGTTTTTTACCGATTCCTATTATAATAATAATAATCATATTTAATAAATTATTAAACCAAACGCTTCTAACGTGTCAGAAAATATAAAAGTTACTAGTTGGTCAGATTGCATATATGCATTTTAATGTTCAGATTTTAAGCTTTTTAAATGACATCTATTTAGTAATTTTTAATGAAATAGCTAATTAGCTAACGGCTCCAGCTACAAGGCTTAAATCGCGAAAAGTAAAATTATAGGTTATCATTATCGTTAAAAGATGGTGTCAAGTTAAAAATGCATCTTGAGACTCCAATGCTCTATTCCATTCAGAGACACTCCGTCTCGCTGTTTTTGAACGCAACAATTCAACCTGTGCAAACGCCCCCTTACATGTGCGTCTGTTGTTTTCACATACATATACTCCATGTAGTTTGAGAGCAAAACAAATAGCTGAAGTCAGAAGTTTACATGCACCTTAGCCAAATACATTTAAACTCAGTTTTTCACAATTCATGACATTTAATCATAGAAAACATTCCCTGTCTTAGGTCAGTTAGGATCACTACTTTATTTTAAGAATGTGAAATGTCAGAATAATATTAGAGGGAATGATTTATTTCAGCTTTTATTTCTTTCATCACATTCCCAGTGGGTCAGAAGTTTACATTCACTTTGTTAGTATTTGGTAGCATTGCCTTTAAATTGTTTAATTTGTGTCAAACGCTTTGGGTAGCCTTCAACAAGCTTCTCACAATAAGTTGCTGGGATTTTGGCCCATTCCTCCAGACAGAACCGTTGAAACTGAGTCTGGTTTATAGGCCTCCTTGCTCGCACACGCTTTTTCAGTTCTGCCCACAAAATTTTCTATCGGATCGAGGTCAGGGCTTTGTGATGGCCACTCCAATACCTTGACTTTGTTGTCCTTAAGCCATTTTGCCACAACTTTGGAGGTATGCTTGGGGTCATTGTCCATTTGGAAGACCCAAGCTTTAACTTCCTGACTGAAGTCTTGAGATGTTGCTTCAATATATCCACATAATTTTCCTTCCTCATTATGCCATCTATTTTGTGAAGTGCACCAGTCCCTCCTGCGACAAAGCACCCCTACAACATGATCCTGCCACCCCCATGCTTCACAGTTGGGATGTTGTTCATCGGCTTGCAAGCCTCACCCTTTTACCTCCAAACATAACAATGGTCATTATGGCCAAACAGTTAAATTTTTGTTTCATTAGACCAGAGGAAATTTCTCCAAAAGGTAAGATCTTTGTCCCCATGTGCAATTACAAACTGAAGTCTGGCTTTTTTATAGTGGTTTTGGAGCAGTGGCTTCCTCCTTGCTGAGCAGCCTTTTAGGGTATGTCGATATAGGACTCCTTTTACTGTGGATATAGATACTTGTCTACCTGTTTCCTCCAGCATCTTCACAAGGTCCTTTGCTGTTGTTCTGGGATTGATTTGCACTTTTCGCACCAAACTACGTTCATCTCTAGGAGACAGAATGCGTCTCCTTCCTGAGCGGTATGATGGCTGCTCCACCTAAAGTCAAGGTATTGGAGTGGCAATCACAAAGCCTTGACCTCAATCCGATAGAAAATGTGTGGGCAGAACTGAAAAAGCGTGTGCGAGCAAGGAGGCCTACAAACCTGACAGTTACATCAGTTCTGTCTGAAGGAATGGGCCAAAATTCCAGCAACTTATTGTGAGAAGCTTGTGGAAAACTACCCATAACGTTTGACCCAAGTTAAACAATTTAAAGGCAATGCTACCAAATACTAACAAAGTGTATGTAAACCCACTGGGAATGTGATGAAAAAAAAAAAAGCTGAAATAAATCATTCTCTCTACTATTATTCTGACATTTCACATTCTTTTTTCTCTCTCCCCTTTTCTCCCAAATTTGGTATGCCCAATTCCCAATGTGCTCTCGGTGGCGGCATAGTGACCCGCCTCAATCCAGGTGGCGGAGGACGAATCTCATTTGCCTCTGCGTCTGAGACCTGAGCGGTGGTGGAGTAGTGGGCTAAAGCACATAACTGGTTCGATCCCCACAGCCACCACCATTGTGTCCTTGAGCAACGCACTTAACTCCAGGTTGCTCCGGGGGGACTGTCCCTGTAATAAGTGCACTGTAAGTTGCTTTGGATAAAAGCATCTGCCAAATGCATAAATGTATGTAAATGTATGAAAAATGTTAATCAATCTGCGTGCATCTTATTACGTGGCTTGAGAGACCTAGCACGTGTGGAGGCTCACGCTATTCTCCATGGCATCTACGGACAACTCGCCATGCGCTCCACCGAGAGCGAGAAGCACATTATAGCGACCATGAGGTTAACCCAACGTGACTCTACCCACCCTAGCAACCAGAAGCCTGACTGGAGTCACTCAGCATGCCCTGGATTCGAACTTGCGTCTCTAGGTGTGGTATTCAGCGTCTTTACTTGCTGAGCTACCCAGGCCCCCGACATTTCACATTCTTAAAATAAAGTGGTAATCCTAACTGACCTAAGATAGGGAATGTTTTTTACGATTAAATGTCAGGAATTGTAAAAACTGAGTTTAAATGTATTTGGCTAAGGTGCATGTAAACTTCTGACTTCAACTGTAAATATCTGTAATGTAGATTCTGAAGAGCAGTACTAAAAAAATATATTTTATCTCTTATATTTGTATAAATTATGAAAGGGGTGTGAACATTATAAGGCAAAAGGGAATGCAAATGTATCTTCTCAACTATATATACTGTTTATTAAACCTTCGATGAATGGGTTATCAGTTGACTTTGGCTTTCTATCTTGTTTCTGAACAGCAATCTATACAGAGAAAATCTGTGATTTGGCTACTAAAAACAGCCATTTGGCTCCTTAATTTTTCAGTTTAGGGGCCAATGGCTCCTAAGTCATTTTTTTTGTCTGGAGCCCTGTATTCGATCTGTATGCGGTTTTTATTGATTCCTATTATAATTTAAAAATGTTTCAAAAATTATTCAACTTTTAATTTGTCAGCAAATTAAAAAGCAGTCATTAATAGTTGGTCAGATTGCATACTGTATATACTGCAATGTTCAGATTCTACGCTTTTAAATGTCATCTATTTGGCAATTATTAATTAGCTAATTAGCTAGCCGCTCTATTTGAAAGCGTTAAAATGCTAAATTAAAGGTCAAATAATATAGGAATTATCGCTATCACCAGAAAATCCATACTAATTCATCCCTATCGCAATCCCATAACTCTTATTTCCAACACAGATACACATACGAGGGGCCCTTTTTAACGCATACAATCACAATCGCACACTCAAACAGGATTACAAGGCGAAAAATAGGCCAAGGGGGAGCTGTATGACATCTTGATCAACAGAACACCACCCGACACCTCCACCCCCTTCATCGCCCCCTCTCCAAAGGAACACGACGGGGTGATGTTTAGAAAAAGAAACAGGCGGGTCCATACGTCTCCCCACTGACTGGTGAATTATTGAAGACAGAATGTCGCAGACTCTTTCGCCCCGCTCCCTGTGCATTATTGATGCCTGGCATGGTACAATGGTCCCAACTGGAGAGCAAGAACGGCCTGGATCTGATCATAGCATGGCTCCACTAATCCTCCTTCAAACCCGAATAACCCTGTAAATAATCCAGCTAATTCTCCCAATAATTTAGATGATTTCACAAATAATCCAGTGTAATTCTCAATGAACCAACTAAAATGACTAATTGTCTGGACAAACTAGACTAGACTAACTAAATTGACCCTAAAATAAATCCACATAAAGATAGTACATAAATAAATGAAAGTAAAATAAATGTCTATAAATCAATTATTTAAATAAATGTGTTTAGCCAAAAAAAAAAAAAAAAAAAAAAAAGGAATACAAATAATGCAATTAAATAACATTATTTACTACACTAATAATAATATATGATATATAACATTCTGTAACATGCTGATCTCAGTCTCTAGAGTCTCCTTAGAATGGTCCCAAAAACAAAAAACATCCAGTGAGCAGCAGTTCTGTGGACGAAAACACCTTGTTGATGAGAAAGGTCAGCAGAGAATGGCCAGACTGGTTCAAACTGACAAAGTCTACGGTAACTCAGATAACCACTCTGTACAATGGTAGAAAGCAGAGTAGCATCTCAGAATTCACAACACATCAAACCTTGAGGCAGATGGGCTACAACAGCAGAAAGCAGACATTTCAAAATAAGAGTCCCTGTTGTATTATGGTCTCATTTATGGTTAAAATTCCTATGTTATGCACCAAATCAGATTTTTTTCAGGTTTTTAATGGGATTTTGGGTTGCACAACAAAGAGCATCTGAGATTTTAATAAATTTGGACTCTTGAAGCCTCTATGTCTGTGCCTGTCACAGTAAGAAAAGACGAAGAACATTTTCTTAGGATGAAAACACATAAAAAAATCTATTTTACAAACTATCGGCCGATTAATCTGTTATCAGCATATTCCACCACCTTCCAATATTGTCAACCTCTATTATAGACCTCTATTAATCAATCTGTAGACCCACAGGTGCACAACCATCTACTCTAGGCCACGACCTCCTCAGCCCATTACTGTATGACTCTAATACTATGCATTAACTGTCCCATCATTCCTGTGGTCCCAGCATGCCTGTCAAAGCCCGTCGGGCTGACAAAGGGCAGCGCAACAGTGCCTGTTAGCCGCAGTCCTGCACAAAATCCACCCTGAAGAGAGGGAGCCACTCGCCACAAAGGTCATTGCCGGGCTACAATACATCACGCTGGGACAGATGGCCACACCATTCATATATCATTACCACAAAAGCACATAGATAAAGAGAAATGTGGCTCTTGCTAGAATTGTGCCGAGAAGGCAGATTACTCTAAGTGCAAACACCCATCTGGAATAATCAAAGTCTCATTTGAGTATCTAATAAAAAGAGAAACCATATTACATCGCTGGAAGACTGTGATTAAGTCTTGATTTAAATGATAGATGTTATTACAGAGGGTGCGACCAAACTTTTAATGCTCTTTATGCATTGCTAGCACTTTACGTGCAGTGTCAAATGTCATCTAGAGCAAATTTCTCTTGGTATCAGGACTCAATTAACACATTTTGTGCCATGTAACATGAATAGATTTGATTGCTAATCTTGATGTTTTGTGAAAAAAACGACCATTATTTTGGTCACAAATAGTGCTGGTTGATATATCAAATAATTTTTTTTTTATATTGCCAGCAAAACATCACAAATATATTAAATAAACCGTAAATATCGTAATGATTATAATGCACTTATATATGGCCTTTAAGTTTTCTTAAAAAACTGTCATTAAACTACAGTAGTTTCATGACCCTTCCTTGTAACGCAACTTGCAAGTATAAAAGCGTTAAGACAGATATATTAAAACTTAAGTAGCAAAAATGGCCATATGTTTGGTAAGTTTGACTCAATTCTGTGAATCAGTTCAAATTGTCCATTTCAATAAACCAAAAACTCTGATTCAGTGATTAATTTGCATCCAGCAATGGGGAGTAGTTTTAATGACTACCAAAAGTAGTAACACTACTAACTTAGTAGCTACATATTTAAGTAGTAACAGTAGTTCAACTGTTTTGACAACAGTGTAGCTTTTCCAGTAACAAGCTTCATTTTCCAACGAGTAGCCAAACGCTACATTTGTCACGTCATATTGTGAATGCAGCAATGAAGCCAAAGGAAGTAATCAAACACACTCACCTTAACCGTTCTCTCTCTCTCATGTAGCATTGGATAAACCGAATCATTTTAGTGAATCAGTTCTTTTGGACAGTTCACGTAAATGAGCCGGATAAAATAAACGATTCCCTTAAATTTAGCTTTGGGAACTCGGATTCATTTTAGTGAATTGGTTATTTCAGACACTCATGTAAACAAATTAGCTCACATAAATGATTCAATGATTTACTTGAGCCCTGTGCAGCCTTAAAAGGACTTCTTTTTTTGAAGCAAACATTTTTAGTTTATTGCTGCTGTTTTTTCACTATATTTCGATTCAGTTATACAAAAACATTTTTTTTGGCGGAAACCATGGCTTTGATTCAATTAACCATGGTTTAGTATCCATATAGAACCATACAGAACTTCTGATTGCAGAATTAAATAATATCTTCCAAATGTTACATATCCAAAAATAATTTCTTCTTTAAATAGCTACGATGTAGTTACCTACTTTACGTAAGTAGCCTGTAGTGTAGCTAACTACATTTTTAAAAGAGTAACTTCAGTGTAGTTTAACTACTTTTAGTTAGTAGTAACTGTTGCTTTCCAAGCTACAAGCTTCAAAGCAGCTTCCCCAACACTGTTTGCATCATCACTCGAATTTTGATTTAAGCCTCTGGTTGACATTTTCCATATGCAAAATTTTTTTGTAAAAATATATGCCAGTAAATATAGCTGTTTATAACTATGTATTGTTATACTGGTCCAATAGATCACAATAATTAAATATTCTTCCTTGTGTTTATTTAGTGAAAATACCTTGGTTATTTTAAACTAGATTTTTTCTGCATTTTACTTCTTGCAATAAACCTTTTGAATCTGATTGGCTACAATTACTGTTTGGTTGAAATGATGGTTCCTCTGATTAAATGTTTTTATTTTTTTTATTTTTTTTTTTTTTTAAGGAATATTTGGGGTTCAATACAAGCAAAGCTCAATCAACCACATTTGTGGCATAATGTTGATTACCACAAAAAATAATTTCAACTTTTCTAATCTGGTTAGTGAGGCACTTAAAATAGAAGTGAATGAGGCCAATCTATAAACGTTAAAATACTCACCATTTCAAAAGTATAGCCACAAGACATAAACAATATGTCAACAACATACATGATTTTAGTGTGATAAAATTGCTTACTAACCTCGTCTATGTAAAGTTATATCCAATTTTACAACTTCGTTGCCATGACGTCATAACGGTGACAAAAAACTAGTAGTGCATCTCAGTCAGTTCAACAGTTAGAGCACTGATGAGGGGGGTAAGCCATTTCTTTCTCATGTCATTTCATGTCTCAATTGCAAAATCGTTCCAGTACACTGAATGAACAATCATTCCCTACAGGTGTAAAACTATTAAAAGTCATAGCCTTATTTTCTCTTTAAAAGAGATGTTGTTTGTAATGTATTTTATCCATAATGACCATGAAAGAGACATTTTTTTTTTTGTTGAGTTGTTAGAGAAAGTAAAAAAAATACACTGCTTTATATTTGTATTTCTTTATGTCATTTATCTTTAATAATAATACTTATACTTCATTTATACAGTGATGTTGTTAATACCAGCTGTGTTTTAATGCGCAAGCTCGTTATCGTGTCAAAGGTGATTGAGTCATAAGTGTTCCAATGCTTAGTGGATGAACACCCTTGCCAGTGCCCGAATTTATGTTACGATATACTGATTCACGACATAGGGAGCTGATTGAGACACCCTAAAAGTTTATCCACCTAAAACAGTAATTTAAAAAAAAAAAAAACAGTAGTTTTTTTTTTTTTTAACAAATAATCATTTATTAATTTTTTTGTTATTAACAATTTTTATTGATTCCATACTCAGATGTAAACAAACAGCACAAGAATACACGGAATCAACTTTTATCAATTATATGCTCTCGATTGAGCTTAACTTGTATTGAACCCCGAATATTCCTTTAAGTCTTATCAGAATAATAAATAAATATATATAGAAATATATAATATTCTCAAAAAGCTGAAAAATACAGAGATTTTTTAGCTGTATCGCCCAGTGCTAGTCACAACAGCAAATTAAGCTAATGTGCCATTTTCCTTTCGCATATTGTTCACATAAATTACTGAAAAACAATACCGAGCAAATACCATTTCTCTTCATTCATTGCATTCATCCTTTTCCGCTCCACTGTCTAAGCTTTTTATCTTCTGTAAACCACTTACCACCCTCTCTCGCTTTCATTTCTCCTCCTAAGTGAGATGATATTCCCACCACCACCCCCATCTCTTTCGCTCTCTTGTGCCTCAGTGTATTTGTGAGAGACAGAATTACTCAGGACATGTCTTTCATTACTGTCACAGAGAGAAAAAGAGGAAAATAAATTGATATAGGAGCCATTCTCGCTTCCCTTGGGCTTGCTTACAGTGACTTGACAGACCAGGACATGAGAAGCACACACAAACACACACACCATGTTCCCTTAGCAGGCCCTCTAGCCAGACCAAATTCTTCACATAAGGGGGGAAAACTGACTCAACAGCACTTCAGTTTGGGCCGATGCCCTCCAAAAAATGTCTTTAAAATTGACAAATTCTAGACTTTTGTATCATTAAAAAAAAATGTTCCATAGGTTTACTTAGTGATAGACCGATATATCGGCCAGGCCGATTAATAAGCCAATATTTGGCCATTATTGGCATTGGCCTATAACAATGTTCGCTTGGCCGATTAACAGAAGTGTTAACTTTCTCTTGTGTCAGTTCCAAAATCTATCAATAGCTATATCAATAGATAGTCAACAATATCTGTTTTCAAGGTTTGTTCTCTTCAAGTTTATGCAAATGTGAGTAAATGTTGTATAAAATAAGTGTTTATTTCACTTTAGAAATTTTGTGTACATCTGATTTGCTGTTGTTAAATTGTATTATGTATATCAGCAATCGGCCATCCCGCTCTCTAGATATCGGTATTGGCTCCGGCCATATTGGTCGACCACTACTTATAATGTTAGTCGAGGTTTCCATGATATGCCATTTTAAAATGTCAAACACTAACTCAAGAACACATACAGAACAATCAAGCTCCTTAATAGACAAAATGACAAATACCTACCCATATAAGTACAGCCACACCAGTACAGATTTTCTACCGTTGTGACTCTGTGATCTACATTCTGTGGCGTGCTGTTGAATCCATCTCTGTGGTTGATTAGCGTGGTAATGAGTGCAGAGGTGCTTGAGGGATGTGCCGAGCGACTGTGTGGCTAAAGTGATTGCCGTAATTGAGTGGATAGTGACAGCTTTGCAATGACCTAATTAAGACTCGCTGGACTTGGGCCAGATTTTACCGTCACCATCACACGTTTTTAACGACTGAACCGAGAATAGAAAACCAAGCTGAGATGCAAATAAAATGAAACCATCTGTTGTGAAGGCATGTCAACACAAGCACTACACTGAGCGCTCACGGTAATGGACTTCTCCATTCACATGCAGCATGTTTTACAAAGGGAGTAATTTTAAAGGGCCATATATCACACTTTTGTAGCATTTTTCACCTGAAGTTCACTTTTAAATATTCTTCAAGGTTTCTTGCGGCAAAAGCACCCTCCCACTCAGACCTGAAAAATAATCAGGTTGCTACTGTACCTTAAAGACTTATGTGAATGACCTCTGTTATGATTGGCTAACTTCTTTGTGAGTGAAATAAGCTGCAATGCCCCTAAGTTTTTGAATACAGAGAATTGGCTGTGATTGGTGGTGAACAGTATTTTAAATTTTTTTGTACAGACAAATTACTCGCTGTAAAGTTGTCAAATCACTCGCTGTAAAGTTGTGCCTAGATAGGACACAATCAGTAGGTTTACACGCACTTTAAAAGTTCAAATTTAGTTGTACTATCACAATAATTCGTATTTTTAAAATGTAATGTAAACGTGTTAGTCTAATGAAATCTTACCAGTTTGATTTTTGCGAAGTCGGTTGTAACGTAAGCTGAAATATAGTTTCAGTTCAAAAATTGATTTCAAATGTTCGATTATGCATTCAATTAAGTCCTTTCTTCAAATATTCGATTACGCATTCGGTATGTTTACATGCACTTTAAAAGTTTGAATTCAGTCGGACTATAACAATAACTTGTATATTTAAAATGTCATATAAACCTTTTAGTCCAACAGAAATCGTATCTGTCCGATTTTTGCAAAGTCAGTTGCAATATAAGCTGAAATCGAGTTAGAAAGTCTCAGTTCGAAAGTCGATTTCAAAAATTTGATTACGCATTCGATTACATCCTTTCTTCAAATATTCGATTACGCATTCGGTATGTTTACATGCACATTAAAAGTTTGAATTCAGTCAGACTATAACAATAACTCTGTATATTTAAAATATCATGTAAACTTTTTAGTCGAACAGAAATCATATCTTTCCAATTTTTTGTAAAGTCAGCTGTAACATAAGCTGAAACTGAGTTTGAAATTTTAAGTTCAAAAATCGATTATTCAAAAGTTTGATTACACATTCAATAATGTCCTTTCTTTGAATATTCGATTACGCATTTGGTATGTTTACATGCACTTAAAAATTTGATTTAATTTGGACTAAAACAATAATTTTGCTTTTTAAAATGTCATGTAAAGGCATAGTCCCACTGAAATCTTACCAGTCTGATTTTTGCAAAGTCAGACAAACATACCTAGATGCACTCATTGCTCTGATTCATCCAGCATGTATACACAATAATCGGACGGCACTTGGACTTGCCATTTTGTGTGCGCACTGAAAGACAGAGGTGATGCGTGACTTGTAAAATGACACGTGCTCAGCTGACATCCTTCCTTCAAATATTCGATTACACATTGTGTCATGTATACTCGGACAAGCAGATGAAGACTGTAGCTTGACTACACAAAAATTCGCTGTTGCTCGATTATAACTGCTCATGTACATGTACTGATAGTTAAACTGAGCTATTATTTCAAAAGACCAATGACAACAACTTCATTATGTCCTTAAAGGGATAGTTCACTCAAAAATGAAAATTCTCATCATTTACTCGCCCTCATGCCATCTAAGATATATATGACTTTCTTCTGCTGAACACGAAACACTAGTGTCAAACACTAGGAAGTGTAATCAAGCTTGAAATCATGATCGTGCCTACAGACTGCAAAGGCAAGATGTACAGTGAAAAAGAAGTTATATTTTGGTCTGTTCTCACCCAAAACCAACAGGATTGCTTCAGAAGACATTGATTAAGCCACTGGAGTCTTTTGGATTACTTTTATGCTGAATTTATCTCCTTTCTGGAGCTTCAAAGGCCTGATCATCATTCACTTGCATTGTATGGACCTACAGAGCTGAGACATTCTTCTAAAAATCTTTGTTTGTCCTCTGCAGAAGAAAGAAATTCATACACATCTGGGATAGAATGAGGGTGAGTAAATGATGAGAATTTTCATTTTTGGGTGAACTATCCCTTTAAAGGCACTTAATAGGCCGAGGTATTTGAAACTGCCCAATCACAGCACACCCATTTCCAAAATTCATTTCGGAAAGAGTTGTATACGTGCTAACGATGCTTTAATGTGTCCTTCTGTCTCTCTGTCCCCTTAAGCCCAGTTGCCTCTTTCAATCTTTTTCATCCCCTGAGTGTGATAATCACCACTGCTGGAGGGGCAGAGGGGAGATGGAGGTGAGGGATGGAGGTGTGGAAGAGGAGGGGGATGGTGGATCTAGATGCCCCCTCAACACCCACCATGATTTTTTAGCCTGAGTGTCAGCGCTGCAGGAGGACAAACCTGTCAGAGCTAAAAGGGTGAGAGAGAGAGCGACAGAGAGAGGGAGCTAGAAGGAGAGCAAAGGTGTCAGCGTGTAACTGATTGCGGCCCTCCACTCGCAAGGCTAACCCCCCTCCTCAGGATTCACAATCAGTGCACACAAATCTCTTCAGTCGCATGAGGAAAAAAAAAACAAACACACACACACACACACATCACAGTCTAGCTTGTTGGTGGTTGGTCATTAACAAATTCCTCCATCAGTCATATACATCAGGGGTATGACCAAATTACAATACAGTAAAGAGTGTTTTATTTTTTCAATCACAGAAATGATAAACATCATGATATAGTTATTTTTGCCACAGAAGACAAAGTTATACGAGTTTGGTGAGTAAATATTGAGAATTTTGGGCGGAACTATTCTAATGATGCAAGTTGCGATGTTGCTTGGCAACCATAAATGGCTTAACTCCGCTTCGTGTTGTCTTGTCTTGACTTGTTTGGGTCATGTCCTGCTCTGGATTTTTTTACATTACTTCATGCTTTCTCATTACCCTCACGTGTAAATAACGTGAAGTGCGGTATAAATGGTACTGCTAAATTTCTACCAGTTGACAATGGTACTGACACTTGCACAAATTGCCCCGCCCTATAAATCTGTATGGCCTATTTAGACCTGGTATTAAGATGCGTTTTGGGTGATCCATTTGAAACAGATGGAAACTTAAGACGTGTAAACAGGGTCCAAAATGTTTAAAGATTTGTCCACTTCAACCACATTTGGAGGTGGTCGAATATAGTCGAAAAATGCACATAACCACATTGGGCTCATAGTGTAAATGCTAGGGGTTGCAGGACTACTGACTTTAATAGTCAACTAGTTGAGCCCATTAGTCGAGTCAAATTTGACTAGTCGTGACATAATTACATAACCCCTCCCCCCCTTGGGTGGGGCAGAAGTTCCACTCTCCTACCCATTGAATTTGACAGTATACATTATATAGATCTACTTTCACTACAATGTAATGGGTTTTAGCTAGTTACAGTATACGTAATAAAAAAAAAAAGTCATCTGGCATTATGTAGCCAGCTAGGCTGTCCCTGGGGTCCTATTGGTTGCCATGGTAATGCACACAGTAATTTGACACCTGAGAGGATAATTATGAGCGACGGTCTGAGTGTTGGTTTGTAAGTGAACTGATCGGATGGAATAAACATCAACTACTATGTTATCTCCTCGAGTTGTAGGCACATTTTTATTAGAAATGTGCAATAATAGGTAGGCATAAGTCAAGCTGTAACGTAGCTAAAAGTTAACATAAGTTTCCGAACATATTTTAGTATAGCCTGGACTATTTGTAGCTGCAGGCGGTTCCCCGTCCTCTTGCAGCCGCTTGTTCAGATGATTACGGGCGGACGCGAAATCTAGCGTGCAGCATGGGGATGCATTCTGTCATGTCATCCTACTCCAACTTGAAGCGCTTTTCTAACTGTAGCCGAATAGTGTTCTTGAAGGAACAAACAGCAAAAGGTCAGATGTCCCAGATGTTGAAAATCACTAACTAGTGCCAGCGGGTGCCTTTTTAAATGATTATACATAGCACTAATTATAGTAGCGCTACCTGATTAGTCAGGGAGACTATTACCAAACCCCTAAACCTAACCCTAACAAATCAGGTAGATCCTTCCTTATTAATATAAATGAGTCTTCCCTTGCCATCCTACGTTTCGGTAATCCGCCACCCGCTGTATTTCCAACAGACGCGTTTTGTAAATCACATGGAAAGTGACTAGTCGACTTCAGACTTACAGTGTTGACTACATTATAGTCTGTGCAACCCCTAGTAAATGCTCATAAATTGTAATGCATTTGAACAGCAGCTAAGCGCTGCCTACTCACCTGTCAATCAACCGCTGCGATAAAACAAGAGTTTTAAACTTTGCTGGTTACATGCGGTTTCAAGAGAAAATAACCATCCAATAGGAACATTTTAAAATGCTTGATATCAACATGCAGTAACACAGATGTGAGGCACACACATCTGAAGCTCAGATAATACAGATATTCCACTAAAATAACTGAGAATGTTTATGCTTAGATAAATTCAAGTATGATTTTGAGAAAGTGCGCATTTGTCGTGCTTGCTTTTTGTTTTTTTACAAACAAAAACTTGTGCTTTACTATCATGCAGTAATACACTACCAAAGAGACTGATGTGTCGTCATGAAATGTGAGACCCTCCCCTTAAAATATGAACACAAGTGGTCAAAATAGACGCATATTATGACCAGATGGAAACGGCAATGCGTTTCACTTGTCCACTTGTGATCGGATCACCCAAATGCATCTTAATACCAGATGTAAACAGGGCCTGTGTGTTGAGAGCCCTACAAAAGCGGGTGTCCGCTGCACTGACCGTCAACTCGCTTTCTCTCTCTCAGCTAAAAATACGTGTGGCTGAAAGCGAATGCACTTTCGATGGTGTTTAGTGCTGTGCATTGCATGGTACTGCAATGCTGCTGACTGTTAACTCTGCTGGAACAAAAATCAAACATGCTGAGAGAAGCCTTAATTAATGGAAAAGTGTGTGTATGTTTGTGTTGGAGGGTGTGTGTGCTGGTGGGCGCGGGAGAGGGAGAGGGGTGATTTATTTCAGTGTCACCTTGACCCCTAACTCAGAGATACAGCTCAATTAAACAGGATTGGCCTTGTGGCAGCGCTATCATCTACTGCCTGCAAGTTCACAAACACAAGCACCCAGCTTTAACAGATGCATTAAGATTGGTATGGAGCATCCAGCCTCCATCCCCAAAAACCAAGACGTTAATGACCTAAACCAAAGAAAACCAAATACAGCTAAAAATAAAACAAAGATAAACCCAATATACATCACAATCTACAGTTAATAGTCAATGTAAAATGGCAGTCGCAACCCAGTTTACTTCCATATTTTGACATCAGAATATGAAAAATATGACCAAGTTCAATGGAAGAGGTTAAAAAATAGATGCTCGTTGATGTCATCAGAAAAGATAAGCTGTTTCAGAGGCGGAGTAAGTTTTTGCCGGCAGACGATTCGATTTTTCAGAGGATCTGCTTACCTGCGAATGCCTTAGAGATATGTTCCTTCTTCCACTCCCATGGCTGGTCGTATTCGTCGGCTGGCCTCTCGTCATCTTGCGGCAGACTGCTCTCCCTACCCTCCTCCGGCAGATCTGGCTGCCCCGGGACCCGCTCCTCATATGGTGTGTCGTAGAGCTGCACCTCACCTCTGCCCCAGCCACCTCCACCAGCTCTTCTCTGTAGCTCTGCAACGCCAAACAAACCAGTAACATTCACTAACAACCTTTAATAGCCACCCATTTCCAGATCAGAGACCAGTTCCTTTCCTTTTCCACTGACACGGTGTCCAACATTGTGATTAACATTATGCCAGGAATGCTTTTGACTGAGCTTAACTATTGAACCCAGAACATTCCTTTAAGCACAAACTGTAGTTAATCGCTTTATATGTTGATGATATGGCCTCTTCCTGTCCAAGTATACTGTTCTTGGCCAGAATAAGCTGCAAAGTGGGCAAGACTTTATGCCAACAGTCTGGCGAGACTACTCTCATAGTGGTTAATGTGGTTTGGTTTTGGAAAGCTGATCTGGACAACTTATTTCAGGCTGTGGCATGTGCTCATTAAAACAGTGCGAGACAGGCTATGCTGTTAAATCAAGACGCAACAATAAATCGATATGTTCCCTGGGTTCCACAGCTGGGCTCCCTCGCCTGGACCACATTAATTATGAAAATGCCTGGCGACGAGTGGCGGGGTATGAATTTGAAGGAGAGACAAATTGCGTTTGCACAGCTTGGCGGAGGGCTTCATATGGGTGGGCTTAACAAAGAGATAGAGATGGATGAAGAAAGACAGAGAGGGAGGTGTGTGTGAATATCTAGTCCAATCTCGAGGACTGGGGTCTCCTTATGGTCTTTTTCATTTCCATTATCATCCCTCTCAAACGGCAAGCACCAAACAACAGGATGTTTGAATGACCTTCAAGTGCTTTTGAGCACAAATAACATTCTGTTAAAAGCCTACAATGAAATGACCTGCGACTACTAAAATGTTATGCCAATATAGAATGCTTTTAATGGGATAGTTCACCCAAAAATAAAATTCTAACCACATAACTTACATTTTTATTCTAAAATAAAAAAAATTTTGGACTGTTCCTTACATAAAACTATCACTTGGAATATGTGTTGTATGTACTACCTTTATAGTGTTTTTGTTTTGTTTTGTTTTTTGGAGCTACACATGGTCACAATGATCTGTCGTTGTATGGCAAGAGCTGTGTAACAATTCTTTGAAAATTCCTACTTTTTTGTTCTAAAGATGAAAAAACAGCATATGGGTTTGGGACAATATCAAGGTGAATGAATTTTCATTTTTGGATGAACTATTCCTTTAATGTTATTAGACCTAAAATGATATAATAATAGTGCTCCTATTTCAGATAAAGTTGATCTTTCTGTACCTAAATTACATAAACACAGTTGTTCCAGTTCCATCCAAAAACATTCACCGAATGGCTTGTACATCAGAATTGATGATAAGCATGAAGCCAAACAGACAAACGTGGGACGGATTGCCTGGAGAGTAAAATTTGAGTTTGGTGAGACCGAAAGACGGAAACCGCAGGGCATACAATAAAAGGAGAAAGATAACCTTTTACACATCTTGCTTCTACTGGGCGTCTTAGCCATCTCCATAGCGACAGAAAGGAGGCCCTGGGGGACAGACCCTGAGGTGGAGGGAGAGAGCTATGGGAAAACGTGTGTGTTGATGTTGAGTGTTTCTGACGTGCGAGAGGGAGGGCTGTGAGATTCCACTGTTCCTGAGAACTGACGGAGAATAGATTAACCTGTAGAGATGGATTGAAAATCAAATGAGGCTGCCTTGAAGGCAAGACAGATCTGAGGAGAAATTAAGGTGGATTCAGGGTGCAAAAAACAACAAAAAAACAAACAAACAAAAAAAAACACGTTAGAATCCCTTTTAAATATTAATGGAAAGACCTGGAAAAACAAGTGAACCACCTTGCTGTGTACTGACAACATAGACAGCTACCTTCTAAGGAGCTGTTCAGACCGAATGCGTTCTTGCGCTAAAAATGCTAGATGCAGCGCAACGAATAGAGCAGAACGCAGGTTTCTCGAGATGTGTTTTTAAAAGTTGAAGTTAATTTTAACTTGACAGCTATTTTAAAAATGTACGCTCCTGTGCGATATGCTGGAGATAAAAAGAAGTTTTAAAAAATGCAGCAGCGGTTAAAAATTTCCTTCTTGTGCATGTTTACATAGAAAAACTATTCAAAAACAGTGCAGGCATACTTAAAAACGCATTTGGTGTTTTTGCATACGCCTAAGGCAGCATCCTTACTTAAATGGAACCTAAAAAAAGAGAAAGCGTGATACTGATCAGTCCAAAATCTGCCAACAGCCTTGTCAGTGAATAATAAATATATGTTTTCCATTGAAGTGAATTCTGAGTAAATAATTTATGAAATAAGCGTTTCATTTCAGCAGTTTTGTGTTCATCTCATTTGCTGTCATTAAATTATACTATACATACTTTATATCGGCATAACAAAATCCTATATCAGACGAGCACTACTAATAAGTGACTGATTTGAAACGCTCTACATAGCTCACTAGGTTTTGGAACTTAAATCTTGGAGCTTATATGTCCGAGAACAAAACTTTAACAAATACCAATCCAAATCACTGACCAAGGCCGATTTTTATTTTTTTTTTAAAGGTCAATGTTATTGTATTTTTTGCAAATCAGCAAGTGGGGTAAAATTGTCAACTTGGAAAGACTAAAAAAATGGAACAGATTACATAACAACAGCACTATAATCTGCAAGTCTCCAAGAGAGAATCGGCAGTGAGTCACACTCTGAAACCACGGAGTGTCTGACTTAAATGGCAAACCAGACTCCCCTGGGGCATGAGAATATGAACCAATAGAAATGAGCAGATCACTAAATGAGCCTAAAAGTGTGCATAGAATAATGGAGAATCATACAAAATCAAAGCTGAACTTTAGGAGTGAACTAGAAAGGTCCAGACAAAGCCTGATGAAGAAATCAAAAGAATGCTCTATTTTCCAATTAATCTGATTCCTGGACAAGCAGGATGACTTTATGCCACTTTTTACTGTAGAGACAAGAATAGTAGAGTAGAGAGATGACAAGAACCGATGGGAAGAAAAAGGGGGAACAGGATCGGGACACAAATATATACTGTACACAGAATTAACGCATTAATGCATGCGATTAGTTTGGAAAGTTTAACGCATAATTTTTTCTTTATTGCAATTAACGCATTTACCGTCAATACCACTGGGAAGGGCGGAACCTTTGTAAATGTGTCCACTTAGACTCATTACACTGACGCACACATCACAACACACCAGAGCCCTTCTACAAGCTTAGGATAAAATAGCATAACGCGGCAGTACTGTTGTAACACGCTAGTTGACCGTTACGCTCTCTCCTATGATAGAGTCACGAAGGTTGTTATCTCAATAAACAGAAGAATTTCTGCACACACACACACAAAACAGTGCTTCAGTGATAAAATGATGAAGAAAGGACCTCTTAATGCTATTTGATGTACAAAACAAGCCCAGATGGGACTTGTGATAAAAGTCAGGTATTTTCAGCCTATGTAAGACACATTTTAATTACCACAGAAGCACGCCGTCTTAACTATCACCAAAATACAGAATGAGACGTTTTTGTCTGCAAACCCTCTTCGTGTGGATTTCAAAGCGGCGCTGGGGTTTATGCCCTGATGCGAATTATAAATGCAGCTTCAGGATTGCTGTAACAAAGTGGATAGTCACAGTCTACTGGCAGATTAATATTGTGAAGGATGGGAGTTTAAGAGATTTAATGCCTATTGCAATGAACATGCAATCCACTGTTGGAGTCAGAAGTTTACATACACCTTAGCCAAATACATTTAAACTCAGTTTTCACTTTTCAAAAAATTTTTTTTGTCTTAGGTCAGTTAGGATCACTATTTTAAGAATGTGAAATGTCAGAATAATTGTAGAGAGAATGATTTATTTCAGCTTTTATTTCTTTCATCACATTCCCACTGGGTCAGAAGTTTACATACACTTTGTTAGTATTCGGTAGCATTGCCTTTAAATTGTTTAACTTGGGTCAAATGTTTTGGGTAGCCTTCTACAAGCTTCTCACAATTAGTTGAAAAAGACCAGAGGAAATTTCTCCAAAAAGTACGATCTTTGTCCCCATGTGCACTTGCAAACTGTAGTCTGGCTTTTTTATGGTGGTTTTGCAGCATTGGCTTCTTCCTTGCTGAGCAGCAGTTTATGTTATGTTGATATAGGACTCGTTTTACTGTGGATTTAGATACTTGTCTACCTTTTTCTTCCAACATCTTCACAAGGTCCTTTGCTGTTGTTCTGGGATTGATTTGCAGTTTTCGCACCAAACTACGTTCATCTCTAGGAGACAGAATGCATCTCCTTCCTGAGCGGTATGATGGCTGCGTTGTTCCATGGGGTTTATACTTGCGTACTATTGCTTGTACAGATTAACGTGGTACCTTCAGGCATTTGTTAATTGCTCCCAAGGATGAACCAGACTTGTGGAGGTCCACAATTTTTTTTCTGAGGTCTTGGCTGATTTCTTTTTATTTTCCCATGGTGTCAAGCAAAGAGGCACTGAGTTTGAAGGTAGGCCTTAAAATACATCCACAGGTACACCTCCAGTTCAGTACACCTCTTATCAGAAGCTAATTGGCTAATTGCCTAAAGGCTTGACATCATTTTCTGGAATTTTCCAAGCTGCTTAAGGGCACAGTTAACTTACTGTATGTAAACTTCTGACCCACTGGAATTGTGATATAGTCAAAATATAGTTAAAAGTGAAACAATCGGTCTGTAAACAATTGTTTGAAAATTTACTCATGTCATGCACAAAGTAGATGTCCTAAACGACTTGCCAAAACTATAGTTTGCTATTATTAAATCTGTGGAGTGGTTAAAAAATTCATTTTAATGACTTCAACCATACAAGTGCATATAAACTTCTGACTTCAACTGCATGTGGGGACTAGTTCTTCCAATTAGTGAAACTCCCACTTAGACTTTGGGAAACATTTAATGTTACTTGAATTGGTACTATTTTAGTGCATTTCTATCTTTATACTGAGGAAGGCTTTGTTTGGAAAATGTTAATAAAACATTATATTGTTACATTTTGTTTTGTTTTCTTCCCTAAGATGAAAATAAATGCATTTTGACAGGAAAAGTAGTATATATTGTTTCAAATTTCAGCGATTTCAAAATCTGCGATCAATCGCGATTAACTACAAAAAATTATCAATTAAAAAATGTAATCGACTGACAGCACTAATATACAGTATATATATATATATATAGAGAGAGAGAGAGAGAGAGAGAGAGAGAATGTTCGACTGACCTGTGATCACTTTTTGGGCCTCATAGGGCTCCATGTAGCCATTGTACTCAGGAGTAATCGGTCCCTGGACAGTTTCAGAACAAGCATCAAAGGGGTCGGAGTAGTCTGCATCGCCCATGACTGGAGCTGAGGGGATCACCTGAAACCAACAACAAAGTCATGTGACACTGCTCCTCATCCTGGACAAGAAATAAAAAAAATAAAATAAAATTGGACATTATCTCAGTTATCCGAACATCATGAAAATAATTTGGTTCCTGAATTATAATACAATCATTACCAGAGGATTTGTACGTGTGGTGGTGTGGTAATTAAAAATTACTCGCACATCCACTGGAAATCCGAAAATGGACTTCCCTTCACCCCGATAGCATGAATGCTCCTGAAAATTGCCATTATCTTGCTTCTAGATTTACAGCTAACTGAGACTATCGATGAGCAGTGGTACTAGCTAATGAGATCCGTTCTATGTGAACACCTGCAACATTACTGGTTGTTGGCCTACAGAGCCCCCTTTAGGACAAAACTGGAAAATGTTACATTATTTCACAAGCACCCGCCAGAATTCTGTGTGACACTTTAAAATACACCAGCCAATAGAAAATGTACCTCCATTTGGGTGTTAATTTCGGACACTGCGCCAGAAACTGCGCTGTTCACGCCACAACCTGCGCTGTTCACTCCACAACCTGCACTGTTTCACACAAAAACCAGTGCTGTTTCACACGAGAACATGCGCTGTTTCACACCAGAACCTTCGCTGTTTTACGACACAACTTGCGCTGTTTAGCGTAAAAAAACAACGCAAGTTCTCAAGTGGATACTTTTGCATCCTTTTTGAAGCTTGAAATTGAGGCAGTTTCCACTGCCAGTGTATAGAAGATGGATCAGTATATTCATCAAAACTTGTACTTTTGGGGCCTGGGAAGCTCAGTGAGTAAAGACGCAAGTTCGAATCCCAGGGCATGCTGAGTGACTCCAGCCAGGTCTCCTAAGCAACCAAATTGGCCCGGTTCCTAGGGAGGGTAGAGTCACAAGGGGTAACCTCTTCATGGTCGCTATAATGTGGTTCGCTCTCGGTGGGGCGCGTGGAGAGGTGTGCGTGGATGCCGCGGTGGATGGTGTGAAGCCTCCACACGTGCTAAGTCACCGCGGTAATGCGCTCAACAAGCCACGTCATAAGATGCGCAGGTTGATGGTCTCAGATGCGGAGGCAACTGAAATTCGCTCTACACCACCCGGATTGAGGCGAGTCACTACACCACCATGAGGACTTAAGAGCGCATTGGGAATTGGGCATTCCAAATTGGGGAGAAAAAAAAAAAGTCATGTGGGTATGTAACCACATGAGGGTGAGTAAATAATTACAGAATTCTTATTTTGGGGGGAGCTATTCCTTTAAGGTGCTCAAGGTTGTGACGTTAACACTGACCCATCTTGCAGTTTAGTTAAATTAATGTTCTGGGTGGACTTGGGAGGGAGCTTTAGTTTTGTGAATGCTAAGAGTATTTCTACATAGTAAATTAAATGATTGTATTTTCAAAAGAGCAAGAAAAAGTCCCATTTAAGAGTATCACCTCAAACAAAATATCCTTTCAAAATTGGTACATTCAGCAACTACACCATACAGCACGAGACAGACACAAAAAGCCTGTCTTCTACTGTGAAGCAGGAGGCGGCTGTAGGGAGGTGTTGATGAGTGTGTTAGGTGGTGCATTTGTCTCTCAATTCAGGCACAGGAGGAACCCCACAGTCAACTGGCACAACTACAAAGGCAGCCATATGGTTTCTCAAATAAGGGCTTTAGCCAAAGGCTCTGGACAGCAACCTTCATCCTGCTCTCCATAAAAACACAATGGGCTCAACAACAAAGATGAGAGTTTCAGGCCAGTTGATGGAACTGTTACATGCCCTATTGGAAATGTCACTACATCTACATTCGTAGATCATTTAGATATGTGCCTGGAAAACATAAACATTTTGTTTTGAATTCTGCTGATGTAAATTTGTCACAAAGGTAAACTTATCTAGCTGGCTAACATATATTCTGAGAATGACTTGTAATAGTCTTGGAAGTGTCAAACAAATGGAATCAAACAAAGCAATGTTTTGCGCAGTATGCCACTGATTTCCAGCAAAAGTGTAAATGAATAATAGATTTCATGGTGTTGCATTATAGTTATGACATGACACTCTAATAAGCATAAATATTCATTGAACACACATATATTGGGTAAGTAATTTTTTTAATTTTATATATAATTAACTAGTTTATCAATACTTTCCAGTATTAATGAAATATATATTTATAATGGCAACTATACCAACTACTTCACAATATGATACACACTGCATCATTTCTAGCTCTTTTTGCAAATAAAAACCAAATAAATTAAGTTAATAGTTATTTTTTTGTCAAGAAATATATATTAATATTTCTAATGCATTTTAAATGTTACTAAACATAAAATGTATTATTTTTTGTGGTGAGGCCAGTAAAAATGTTTAGTTAAATGAAGTAAAAATGTGAAATACTGGCCGAATTTGTCCAGTAGAGTACACCATGCAACAATCTCCCAATTTCCTACCAGGCACTGTGCAAATCGCCCATCGTCTGGATGATCTTTAACAGGACTAGGATGACAGTACATTTAAAATGTTCATTAGGAACGCAATAAAAACGTAATTAGGATTACAGTGGAAATTAATGAAGGTTAACAGGGAACGATGCGTACCAGTGCTCACAAGCTGCATTTAAGACAAAGCACTTAGAGGCTTGCACTTAAATTGTGATTTAAATACATGGCGCTGCATTGGGCGACAGCAGTGGCTCTTCCTGCAAGCCAAACCAATCAGCACACTCATCACTGGCACTGATTACAACCAGTAAGTCTCCACTGAAGCATCCACAGGCTGTTGTCTGTCTGTGCCCATGTGTGTGTTTGGATACCTCCACTGGTTGCCAGTATACTCAGACTCAGTGTCTGATCACAGTAAAGAACCTTTCAGGCTCTTGTGAGTATTCTCCATGGGGCCACCCCCTTCCCACAAACCTAACTAAATGCTATGTATTATTCAAGAGCTTTAGTTGTGCTGGATCAAGGGGGTTTGACAACTTTGGAGCTCTGAGAGTCTAAATCTAATGTAGGGTTAATTTCACTTGTTTGACAGTTAGTTTAATATATTGCATGACCTGATGGTTTGGGGTATTACCGTTTATGACTACTAAACACATTAAACGCAGTAAATGCTGTATATTGGTATAATTGGCGCATATTAGAAGTTGACCAATGGGGTTTTCAATAGCTGATGCAGAAATCTAGCCAATGCAGATATCTAGTAGTAGTAGCTCTAGAGTTGCGTGGCCTATAGCCGATATAATGCCAATATTTATCTATTTATTATACAACAATTAGTTCTGGTCCTCGAATCTGATTGGACAAGCGGTGTTCCAACAGCACTATGACAAGTCACTATATGTATCACAATGCTTCTCCATGCTCGTGACTCTCCAAATAGTGGTTGTTTAATTTATTATTTATCCTTCAGTGACCATTTCTGGAGATTGCATATTTACTCCAATAGGTGGAGACAAATTAAAAAATGTTAAGTTCTGAGTAAATTATTCAATCTTTGACTGAGTCGCCACTGGTGATTACCCCCAAAGCAATGGAAGCGAACAAGAAAGGTTCGTGCACTCAAAAGATTCATACAAAAACACTGATCTATTTGCGAATGAAACACATCACTAGTTCAAAAGAGTTTTGAGAGCAGTGCAGGAACAGATGTTTTGACTTGTTTTGGAACTATTTTCGCTGGTGGAGAAGAAATGCGCAAACTAATTTGTCAATTTTTTCTGAAACACAAGTTATTTAATACTATTTACTATTTCTGCACCACTAGCATCACCAAACAGAATTGCAAAAATAACTATTGTTTTCAAACAGTTTTCAAGAACACTACTATTGGTTGGGAAAAAAAAAAACCCAGATAGTCCTGCCCAGAACTTGCGCAGTTGGTTGAGCCAATGTTGCTGTAGCACCACTGTTTACACTTATCAGGGAAATCAACCTAAAGCAGCTTACTTATAGTTATCAATTTAAGTATTTTAACACACTTTATCTTCATTTCACTTTCATTTTCACTTGGTCTGTCACTATCACTGCAGTTCAATAACACTCTTAAGGTCTTAGATTTACAAACTCACCGGATCCGTTGGTTCCTCTAACGACACAGAGCTCAGGAGAATCTTGCTCCGTCCCAGGTCTTGCGAGTCCACCTTTATGAGGCGATGCTTCGGTGAAACCACCTTGATATCCAGACTGGAGGATTTCAGAGGAGAGCCAAAGCCCATATGATGCGCTTCAGACAAGCCATTGTCATTTTTAATCCTGTTGTCAAAGTCTTCATAAGGATCTTCAAAGTCCAGGTTTTTCTGTGCTCGATACGCCTTTAGTATCTCACTCTCGGTGTAATCTGGTTTCGGCGGTTGTGGGGGCACCCGTTTGCTCCCGAAACTTAAATAGTCTTTTAACCACTTTGCCATTTTAATCTGTTCGTGAATGTCCACCAGTTCTTGTCACAAGGACAAAGAATCTGTCCTCCTTATGTCCAATGGCAACCTATAGTCAAGAAACTAGATTATGGATGAGACCAGATAATTAATATTTTAATTTAAGCTGAACAGACGAGCCTTTTGCCAGTCTGAGGAATTGTTGATTTCATGTCTCAGTTGCTCACCCAAGGTCGATCCCTGGGAATAGCGACCTGGAATTACAGGTGGTTCATGGCTGTAACTTTTTTTTTTCAACACCCTCTCCAACAGTTGGCAGTCTGAAATAAAATTTTTGTACTGAAGTAAGCATTTGGCTGATAGACAAATGAGGTTGTCTGAGGTGAGACAAATGAGAAATCTTTAAAAAAATGTAGTTTAAAACACGTTTAACAGTTGTAGAAGAGTGTGTGTGTGTGTGTGTGTGTGTGTGTGTGTGTGTGTGTGTGTGTGTGTGTGTGTGTGTGTGTGTGTGTGTGTGTGTGTGTGTGTGTGTGTGTGTGTGTGTGTGTGTGTGTGTGTGTGTGTGTGTGTGTGTGTGTGTGTGTGTGTGTGTGTGTGTGTGTGTGTGTGTGTGTGTGTGTGTGTGTGTGTGTGTGTGTGTGTGTGTGTGTGTGTGTGTGTGTGTGTGTGTGTGGGGGGGGGGGGGGGGGGGGCAGTGGTAGCTCAGCGGTTAAGGCTCTGGGTTACTGATCAGAAGGTCAGGGGTTCAAGCCCCAGCACCGCCAAGATGCCACTGTTGGGCCCTTGAGCAAGGCCCTTAACCCTATCTGCTCCAGGGGTGCCGTATCATGGCTGACCCTGCACTCTGACCCCAGCCTAGCTGGGATATGTGAAAAAGAACAATTTCACCATATATGTGCAAATGTATAATGTGTGATAAATAAAGTAAATTATTATATATATATATTTAAATATTTACAAATATTTATTTGTGTCCATATTGGTTTCATACACTTTTTTATAGCATTTTCTACACAAAAAAATAAAACAAATTAAAAAAAACTGATTTAATGACTTTAAAAAGGTCAAATAACCATCAAGTAAACGGTAAACGGTATTAAAATACATTCTTGCACATTGAGTACAGGAAGGTGTACACCTTCAAACAGATCAATGTGTACGTCCTTTTTTACTATAAATTCTCCTCCCTGCTCAGTCAGTGACGATATGCATGAAGAATGCGAATGGCCAAAAACAAAAGAAGAAGAGTGTTAAAGTGGGGATTGATTGTAAAAAAAAAAAAAGCGCTTTTCTATTGATATATTTATATTTACACTGATCGCTTCTGAAGATATGGATTAAACTAATGGAGTCCAATGTATTAATTTTAAGCTGCTTTTATATGCTTTTTTGACCTTCAAAGTTCTGTCCACCATTCACTTGCACTGTATGGACCTAAAGAGCTGAAATATTCTTCTAAAAATCTCTGTTTGCGTTCAGCAAAAGAAAGAAAGTCATACACATCTGGGATGGCCTGAGAGTGAGTAAATGATGAGAGAATTTTCATTTTTGGATGAACTATCCCTTTAATGTCAAAAACAGGGAAGAAAAAGTTTTGTATAAAAATTCAAAAATGTTTGACACTTTTTAAAAATTTGTACACAGTCATGAGGGTCTAAAGGGGTCCTTATAATATATATATATATATATATATATATATATAAAAGAGGACCCCTTGGGAATTTTTTTTACTGTCTCTGGATTTTCTGTATTAAAAGTAATTGTTTTATGTGAATTGCATTTCTAATACATCCAGACAAAAAAGGTGAGCATAACTAGAAAAAGAAAACAAATGCAACTGCTTACATCCACATTCTTAAATGTAAAAAGTACTGGTTTTTCAATGTTCATATTTAGTTCTATGATCGGTATGAGGTGTTTTAAAGATGAACCACATACTGTATGAGGTTAATTAGATTTCTTCTCTTGCAGATGGAAAATAAAGCTGCTGAACTGGTGCCTGCAACAAGCTGTTTAAGAACAAAAGCAAACAAACCAGTGGTTCACACGTGCTTCTGATGTGCAGCTGCATCAACGGGACACATTATTATTAGACCGTTTCAGTTCTACCATCAGATGAAATGATTTCACATAAACATTGCCAATAAATTCGTATAATGACATGTTTAATTGAACGACTCTGTGAGATCAGTGAGAACTTCTTCTAAACAGGAATAGACGCGCTTCTTCTAGGAACATCTGACACTTTCGTTTCAGGTCATAATGAGTGGTTATCTGGAAATGAAACAGCTTTGAGAAGATCAAGTTGATGTTACTCACATTTGTGATTTCAGATGAAATTCTAATGGAACTCCAGTCGCGTGTCCCGTGGTACGAATGTTACAATGTGTCAAGAGAATAAAAAGACGCGCGCCAATAATCTGACAAAGAATGTCCGATCTCCTGGAGAATATATGACAACATGAGAAGAACAGTAAAGATCGTCTGAATGCATCCGATTGTAAGTGAGAGTGTGGACAGGGAAAAGAGAGCTGGAGCGTTTAAAGGGGAGGTCCTCACGGAGGTGTTGTATTTTCCCTTTAGCCGACAGTTATTAGTTCGAAGCTGTGTGGAATAAAACTACGAAAATCTTGTTAGCATAGTGTCTTGTAGATTAATCGTTTTGCTGGTGCATTTTAAGAATGACTGTTAATGTATAACAACATATATAAAATAATGAAATAAATATCAGCATCAACTATGTATAGCAGGCTAGTGCTTAAACAAACAACTATTTTGATAATAAGTAAATTTAGCAACTATCAGGACCACAAGCAAGCTCCTGTATTAGCCCGTGAAAATTAGCGCGATTACGATTGTGTTATTGCTTTTATACAACAGTTCAACAAACAAGTAAACTATATCAAATGACCTAAGTTCAGACAAAAAAAAAAAAAAAAATGGCCAGTTAGTTTGTGCATTTATTCTCCTCCAGCGAAAAAAGTCTCAAAAGAAGCACACGCCGCTCTCTGCACTGCTCTTTTTTTAATTAATGGAATTTCGTTTGGTGTTTTTGAGCAAATTTTTTAAGCGAACAAATCGTTCTCGTTCTCGTTCACATCCGTTGTTTCGGTGGTAAACGACTGTTTTTTTAACGAATCAGTTCAGTCAATAATCGAATGACTCGTCCACACTAATTCGTTTTCGTTTGAAAACGCATCTTTTTCTCTACGTTTTGGCCTTCACACTGAGACAAAGTTTTTGATCGTGAAAACTGAGCTTTTCGAAAACAATCTCTCAAGTGAATAAATTTGAAAATGTCATCCTCGTGTTGTAGTGTGGACAGGGAAAGTGGAGATATCTGAAAAGGATTAGTATTTGTTGTCAAACAATCAAGATGGCGGCCCATGTGAGTCGCAAGGTCAAATCCAGGGCGTGCTGAGTGACTCCAGCAGGCTTCCTAAGCAACCAGCTGGCTTGGTTGCTAGGGTGGGTAGAGTCACATTGGGGTAATCTCCTCTTGGTCGCTATATTGTGGTTCTCGCTCTCGGTGGGGCGCATGGTGAGTTGTGCGTGGATGCCGCGGAGAATAGCGTGAAGCCTCCACACGCGCTAGGTCTCCGCGGTAACGTGCAAAACAAGCCACTTGATAAGATGCGTGGATTGACGGTCTCGGAAGCAGAGTCAACTGCGATTCGTCCTCCGCCACCCGGTTTAAGGCGAGTCACTACGCCACCATGAGGACTTAGAGCGCATTGGGAATTGGGCATTCCAAACTGGGGGAAAAAGATGGCGGCTCATGTTTTAACACCGTTGTTGTGCCTGCTATTCACTCTGATAGCGTTGTTAAAGATAAATGTTAATTTGTAAAACCTGCACATTGAATTCCTTCAAAGGCGACGGGAAGTTTATGGGAAGAATTGCTGTCCGGCTATGGAATACGAGGACAATTGCAATTCAAACGGCGATTTTTCACTTGCGCAGTAAGGGGATTTAAGAGTTTTTATTAGTTTTAGTCTGGACGTGCAACTTTTAAAAAATACTTGAAAACAGCAGTGTTGATGGAAAACGTTTTGAAACGAAAACACCATTTTCAAATGTATCCGAATTAATGTTGACGTAGATTCAGTCATAAAATAAAAGATGCTCATTTGTCACCATCTACTGGAGTAAATATGCAATCTCCACAAATTATCACTGAACGAATCTGTAAATGAAATTAAAGTATACAATGAATCAAAATCCCCTCCACTGTTTGGAAAGCCATGAACATGGAGAAGCGGAGTGATACAAATAGTGTAGCTCCTCCAATCAGATTCAAGGACCGGAGCAAAGTAGTCAATCATTTGTTTGCATTAATGGAATAATCACATAAAGAACCCAAATTTCCAGCACGTATTGAAAAGGTCACCTTAAAACAATGAGTAAATTGAAGGATGAATGGATAGATAGATAGATAGATAGATAGATAGATAGATAGATAGACAGACAGACACTGTTTTTACGCCATGATCTAACTCTTTTCTCTCCACAGGGATGGAGGGATGAGGTCATAGCAGACACCATTCACCACCCCCAGCCAGCCAGCGTCGACACACATTTCCCCTCACTTTTCTAAATTGCCCCTATCAAACAGGGACATGTTAGAGAGAGGAAGGGCCTCCTGGGACAAAGAAAAGACCAGGAGAAGCAAGAACAGTGATGGAAATGGGTCTTTGCTAAAAAGAGAAAGAAGGAAATAGGGAAAAGGGTTAATATGTGGTAAATATCATATGTACTTTATTGAAATTGTGTTAGATGTAAAAAAATGTTGTCCTCAGGTATGCCAGTTTATGCTCCCAAACTGTATATGCATTTATAGGTTTACATATACTTGTACAGGAATACTTGAAATCAGAAAATGCTTTTAAAATGTTTAGAAATGCTTTGACAATGTAAACACTTTATTGACATGCTAATGAAGCTTCTGATGAAGCTAGTCACATTTGTATGATTCTGTGAAAGGTTGCTCATGACTGTAAATCACAGGAACTTAAAATAATGTCTTATGGTGCTCATTAAGAAATGTAAGCATGGTACTGGTCTATCGATTACTCGTACATATTCAATATGTGCTTTGTGTTGACATTGTTTTTAAGCTGTAAAACCAGATGTGAAGTCACTTTGAACATGTGCTCGGTGTCTGTCGCCACCATGCGGTGAGCCACATGTATTACCACAAAAACGCACAAGCAAATATACATAATTTTAAAAATAAATGTTAGAATCGACAATGTAAGAGTAAACTGTGAAATAAAACACACAAAACGGTCATTTAAACCATTCAAAACTATCTCATATGTCAGAATGTTCAGTGAACGTAACGCAATGCATGGGAATGAAAATGATATCCCGCCTTCCACCACAAAGCACATTGGTCAGTGGGTTTTTAAAACTCATGACTTAAGAAAATGTGTGCTTTAATAATCAGATATTTTAAAATATAATACAGAGAAATAAGCGCGTCTCAGTGAATCGCGCATGAAACCTGTGTGAGAAACATGCGGTTGGACCTGCCAATCAAACACACTGTTGCCCGCTCCTCGCATCTGATTGGTCAGATTTTGTGCCTAGTCAGCCAAGTCCAGCGGAAGGCTAACTGGCATGTGTATTCCGCAAATGACGTCATTATCGGATAGGGCACCCCACTTCTGGGCATCATATACTCAATAGCCCACTGGAAAGCAAAGAGTAACATCAACAAGCATACAATGTAAGTCATTTTATCTTGTTGTATTTGCGCGAGATTTTTATATTCTTTATAAAAAAGTGTTGAGTCTGCTTCAAAGATGTGGTTTCTATCAGAATAGTAGTCAGTTATTGGCACTGATACATAATAAACTATATGCCGAATGGTCATCGATTAAATGTCATCAAATCCAGTTTTAAAATGTGATTTATCTTGACTGCAGGCACATTAGTGGCTTGTTTTTGTTTTCATTCATTTCAGTTAATGCACGTGCTTTAGGAGAAGATGAAAACATTAAAGGCAAAGTTTAAGAAGACAGAGGTAAAATAATTCACTCACAGAGTGTTAAATGTCTTCTAACTTAAGTCTGTTTGATGATGAATCAGAACCATTATGTTCTCTCACTGTTTCTCATTGCTTGATACTACTGATACTATTTAAGTTCTTTTAAGTTTTTGTTTTTTTTGGATACTTGTTGAATTCTGTTTGACATGGCGGATGCAAATGTGTTTTACCAGTAGAGGCACATGCCAGTATGAAGAAGGCATCTGCAACCAGAGATCTCTACTAGTGTTCAATAATTGAAACACACACAATCACACATACAAAGACTGACTCTCATAATATACCATACATATAGTGCAGATGTAGATATAATGTAAATGTTGTGTCAGCATAACATTTTGTTCGAAAAGTTGAATAGAAAAATTTGCATGGATTTCATGAAAGGCAGCTATACAACCCTTTAACCAAAGTTACATACAGATCTCTGATCTCTAAAATTCTATAATAGTCTTTTAAAATGTTAACTGTGTTTGCCTCCAACTGAGGTGTTTTGTATAGAGGTATCGGTTATACCGATTAATCTGTGCCGATAGTTGCTTTCTGGAACTATCGGTAATCGGCAAAAAATCTATGCCGATAGTTTTTTCCTCATCAATAAATCTCATCTGGTAAAAATATACACATATAAAGTCTTTATCTATTGAATATATAGGCTATAAAAAGCTTCATTTGGTAAATAATTATACTTAATTAATACATATAGAAAATTGTAAGGTAGCCAAGTCTCTGTCATTTCGAAATAAGAGTCCCCAGTGTATTTATATCTTGTATATAGACTGGAAAAAAAAATTACTAGTAAGATTTACTTCATTTGTATTTTTCTGAACACAGTTTTTCTAAGTAAATCTTAATAAAACTAAGTAAAATCTACTTAACTTTATGACATATTCATTAAAGTGGGTGAGTAAATTTAACTTAAACATTTTAGTAAATGTAATAACTTCTAATTAGAAATATGATATACATGGTGCTTGAACAAACTTAGTTAAATTTAAATAAACATCTTATTTAACATGTCATGTTCTGAATTTTCTTTAAGTGTAGCGTTATGCACAAACTCTTTTTCTGGTTATTATTGAGATTTTGGTTGCACAGTAAACTGCTTTTGGGACATTTTTTCTTCATTCTGTAAATACATTTAAAAAAACTATCAGCCAATTAATTGGTTATTGGCAGTGTTGGGTAAATTACTTAAAATTGTAATCCACTACAAATTAGTAATTATCTAAAATTTTAATCAAGTTACTTCCCTAATTACTTAATTGAAAAAGTAATCACATTACTAATTACTTTACTTTTAAGTTACTTTCGTAAACACTTTTCCATGCAACAAATTCAAAATAATATCTTTATTTCTTTCTTTTTCATTGATACACACAAGTTATACACTCAGTACCTCCAATTTCTCCATCACAGTGATTTGTTACGGGGCCATAATTAATGTATTCTACATAAATAACATATTATAAATAAGCATAACCCTGTAATGTACTTAAGAGTAATTGAATTAATTGAAAGTCAGTAATTGTAATCTGATTACTATAATTTAAAATATAATGCATTACACTACATTTTTGTCTAAAATAATTAGATTACAGTAACTAATTACTTTGTAATTGGATTACACCAACACTGGTTATCGGCATAATCCACTATCGGTCGACTGCTAGTTGTGTATCAGATTCAAGGTTATGTTGGGAGGACGAGATAGATGACCTACTGTAGGGGAGAGAATGTTAGCTGATTTTTTCTCTTTGTTTTCATACCATCTTTCATTCAAGCCTTATGTCTGGGTCAGATATCCACAATGATACTGTGTCTGTTACTGGTGGGGGTCAAAAAGTCAACAATGGATCTATGAGATTATGTTAGATTAAGTTTTATCTGCAGTGCTGTGCAAAATCTTAGTCACATTAGATGTTTCACAAAAACATTTGTCTTAAGATGGTTATTTTGCATCTTCTGCTTTAGTGTGTTAATTGGAGACATCAGTTCTAGATTTCCAAACATTCCTTTTGCAAATAGAAAAGCATAGAAGTAGAAAAAGTAGTCTTGCAACAGATGTTATGGCCCCAACAGAGCCCGAATCTCAACACCATTGAGTCAGTCTGGGATTACATAAAGAGGCCAAAGCAGTTGTGACAGCCTGAATACATAGAAATGTGGCAAGTTTTCCAAGATTCTGAAAGTCATTAAATCATATTGAGTTAGCATGAAAGTAATACACTAGTGTGCATTAAACAACTAGATTGCAAGCTGTGTTTATTGTGATACTTCCATTTAGTCTGAATGATGACTGTGCATTCACCCCCTTTGATGCTAATTCAGTAGCTCTGGGTCCAGAAACTGACTTGCCGAGTCATGACACACAGGAAACAGAGAGAACAGTAAAATAAATGGAAGTAAATCTGGGATAAGTAAGACATAGCTTGGATGGAGTGTAAGAAAGCAGGACGCCGGGACAGGGAGGATTGTGTGTGTATGTGTGCCAGGCAGTGACTGCAGTGTGTGTCGTATATCTCTGCAGACAGCAAAGCAGGACCAAATAACAAGAGTTGCAAGAAAAAGCTGCTTTTAAAGGATTTCTGCATTCGGATTTATAATCACAGTGATGTACAGATGTTTTATCTGAATTTATTGGCATTTTTGGCCTTCAGAAAATTAACATTGTCCAGTCTTAGTGTTATAGACAGAGTATTAAGTCATAACCTTGATTTACGATAGCTCTTGTGTGATACTGTAGCTTTGGTAGAGGAGTAGAACTTCTGTGTAAAAATATTTAGTGGAAGTACAGTATTTTTATTTATTTATTTATTTGTCTATTTTGACAGTTTTATGTCATTTTTGGCTTGGTTATGTGGATGGGTGGCGGAAGGTAGCAGAGGTTTTGTATTTATTTGATCTCTATGGATCCTCATGCGATCTTGAGTCCAATGAAACACTTCTGCATTTGTTACGGCGCTATTACGGTACGTACAGCCCCTCCTTAGGTGGCATACAAACAGCAAAAAATCATTATTTAATCAGTATTTTGTATTGTATGCCAGATGACAAAAATAAAAAAGGTAATTCTGACTTCATGTCTCAAAACTGTGACTTTATTTCTTGTAATTGCAGGTTCATATTTGGCAATTGCGACTTTATTTCTTGTAATATGCAAGTTTATATCTCAAGAGAAATAGTCACAGTTGTAAAATATAAAACTCACAATTCCGAGATATAAAGTGCAAAATTGCAAGAAATAAAGTTGCAATTGCAATATATAAAGTTGCAATTGTGAGAAAGAAATGTACAATTCCAAGATATAAAGTCGGAATTGTGAAATGTAAAGTCGCAATTGTAAGATATAAATCCGCAATTCCTAGATAAAAGTTGCAATTGCGAAAATTAAGTTGCAATCGAGAGATATGAAGTTGCAGTTGCGAGTTATAAAGTTGTAATTGCGAGAAATAAAGTCGCAATTGTGAGAAATAAAGTTGCAACTGTAACAATTAAATGTGCAATTCCGAGGTATAAAGTTACAATTGCAAGTTTTAAAGTCGTAATTGTGAAAAATAATATTTGCAATTGTGAGAGATAAAGTTGTAATTGCATGAAAAAAGTTGTAATTGCATGAAATAAAGTTGCAATCGAGAGATATAAAGTTGTAATTGCGAATTATGAAGTTGCAATTGTGACAAAGAATTTTTTTTAATTCCGAGCAATAAAGTTACAATTGCAAAAAATTAAGTTGCAATTGCAAGATATAAAGTTGCAATTGTGAGCTATAAATTTGCAGTTCCAAGATATAGTTGCAACTGCGAGAAATAAAGTTGCAACTGTAAGATGTAATTGTGAGAACTAAAGTTGCAGTTGTGAGTTATTAAGTTGTAATTGCAAGTAATAAAGTTGTAATTAGGAGAAATAAAGTTGCAAATGCGAGTGATAAAGTTGTAATTGCAAGTGATAAAGTTGCAATTAGGAGGAATAAAGTTGCAATTGCAAGTAATAAAGTTGTAATTAGGAGAAATTATGTTCCAATTGTGAGATTTGAAGTTGCAATTGTGAGCTATACATTTGCAGTTCTGAGATATAAAGTAGCAGTTGTGAGAAAAAAAGTTGCAACTGTAAGATGTAAACGTGCAATCCGAGGTATAAAGCTGCAATTGCGAGTTATAAAGTCGGAAATGCGAGAAATAAAGTTACAATTTCAAGATATAAATTTGCAATTGTGAGATATAAACTTGCTATTACAACAAATAAAGTCACAATTGTGAAATAAAAAGTCAGAATTACCTTTTTTATTTCGGAAGGTGGAATTTGGCTTCCATGCCCAGAAAGAATCCTATTTATCATGTTTTTGGATGTTTAGATATTTTTATCGGAAAACAAGATTTACTTCTTTGCAGTGTAAACAAAAATGTTTTTTTATTTTTTATTTCATTGTTCATCATTTAGTTCTCTTGACCTGATTTCTTTTGCAAATTGTGGATAGAATAAACTTTTATAAGGTGGGTAGACGCTATAAGCTGATCTGTGTGTTTCTGTGTATTTTTAGAGTCAGGACTGGAGTAAGACAGACGACAGACTGCTGCAGGCGGTGGAACAGAATGATCTGGAAAAAGTATCAACACTGCTGGTGAAGAAAAGTCTTTGTCCATCCAAACTGGATGCAGAGGGGAAATCAGCGTGAGTTACTGTAAATTTTGGTTTCAACACGGATGTTAAAGCGATAGTTCACCCCAAAAAATTACAATTCTGTCATAATTTATTCACCCTCATGTTGTTCCAAACTACTTTTTTTCTTATCAAAACATATTCCATGAACTAAAATATTTAGTATGTAACATTGCATGTACAGGTTTCATCTTTGTGCATCTCGAGGTCAGCTGGACTGTCTCGAGGTCATTCTCTCCCATGGGGTGGACATCAGTGTAACAGATGGCACAGGTAAACTTCAATCAATAGTTTACTTACTGCGGTTTCTAAACTATACAGAAATCCTATAAACCAGTGCCGGAGGTTATAATCTATCAAATCTGCAATTTTCCTCACATGCGAAAGGATTGATGGCCCATTCATAACTCTCTGTAGGGTTTAATGCTCTCCATCTTGCTGCCAAGAATGGACACTCAGAATGCCTAAAGAGACTTCTTCAGGTAACATTCATTCGTCTCATTAAAGTACTTCCAAGTGTTTAAGGACATTTTAAAGGCATAAAGTTGATGGTTTATAACAGAAGAGTATTGTGAGTGTTTAATACAGTATGTGTACTCTGTTTACAGTATATATGCAGTTATACTGTATATCTCTATATTCCTCCTTTAATATTTGCAGTTATTCTGCATGGAGAAGTTTATCGTTACTCTTATTTTTATTTTTTATTTTTTTTTAGAAATAAATGAAATGTACTAATTATTTGAAGTACATTTTTACTCTTCACTCTTTAGGAGAGGATGCCCATCGATTCCACAGACAGTTTTGGAAGGACTTCTCTGCACCATGCTGGTAACATGTTCTACAAGCCATTAGCAATAGATTCTAACTAATGAATATTATATGGAACTGTATATGTGTATATACAGTAAAAGGAGACTCTTTATGTTATAGACTTTTTTTTTTATTTCTCTTTGTCTTCGAGCAGCTGTAAGTGGCTGCTTGTCTTGCACTGAAACTCTGTGGGACTTTAAGGCCAACCTTGATGCTCAAGATGAAGTAGGTGCATTTTATTATGGTAAAAATATATTTTAGTTAATAATGTTAATTAATGATTTAGCTTTTTAAAATTATATATCTGCTTTTCATTGCGGTATTAAGAAGCTTCTGTCAGATGTTGAGTAGACAAAGTTGCAAGTTTAGTTCTAAAGGTTCTAACTTCCTGCTTTCTCTTAGGATGGATCAACTCCATTGATCTTAGGAGCCCAGATGAGCAGAGTGGAGTTGTGCGCTTTCCTTTTAGAACGAGGAGCAAATCCTAATATACAGGACAACCAGGGCAGGTTAGAGATGCTCTTAAAGGGATAGTTCACACAAAAACAAAACTTTTGTATTTATTTATTCAGCCTCATTTTGTTACAAAACTGTTCGACTATTTAAAAAAAAAAACATTTGGTAGGGTTGGGAACAGAGAACCGCTTCCATGTTTAAAAAAAAATACTGGAACGAATTGATGTTCATGACTGTTGTTTCCATTAATGGTTCTTAAACATTAAATACTCTGATAGTGTTTCCTGTACCATGATTTAGCAGCACTGCAAAACCGCAACTAAATCAGCAGCGCAATACATACCAGTGTAGTCCGATTCCCGAACGAATGACTCTTATGAGTTGGTTCTTTTGAATCTAGGGCGTGAAACATACAGCACGACTAGTGTAGTCCAGTTCCAGAATGTATTACTCTTTTGTGTTGGTCCTTTTGAATCTACAGCGCAAAACATACAGCGCGACAAGTGTAGTCCAATTCCTGACCTAATTACTTTTATGAGTCAGTTCTTTTGAATCTACTGCATGAAACATACTGTGCGACCAGTGTAGTCCAGTTCCCGAATGAATGACTCTTATGATTCGGTTCATTTTAATCTAGAGCGCAAAACATACAGCGCAACCAGCATAGTACAAATTATAAACTAATTATTCTTTTGAATCTACAGCGTGAAACATACAGCGCTACAACTGCCAAACAAATTAGTCTTTTGAGTCAGTTCTTTTGAATCTACAGCATCAAACATACAGCATGACTAGTGTAGTCCAATTCCAGAACGAATGACTCTTTTGAGTCGGTCCTTTTGAATGTACAGCATGAAACAAACAGCGCGACCAGTGTATTCTGATTCCTGAACGAATGACTCTTTTGAGTCGGTTCTTTTTAATCTAGAGCACAAAACATACACTGTGACTAGTGTAGTCCTATTCCCGAATGAAGGATTCTTATGAGCCGGTTAATTTGAATCTACATCGCGAAGAAAAACAGCACAACCAGTGTAGTCCGATTCCCGAACAAATGACTCTTTGAGTGGACCTTTTGAATCTAGAGTGCGAAACATACAGCGCGACCATTGTAGTTCGTTTCCTGAACAAATTAGTCTTTTGAGCCGGTTCTTTTGAATCTGTAGCGCAAAACATACAGCAATTGCAAGTGTGGTCTGGTTCCCGAATGAATCCCAAATGGATATTGGCGAATGAGATTTGAGGGAATAATGACACAAGTTATATGCACTATAGTTTTATGATACTTTTGTGGGTGCTTTTTTTTATTTTTGGAGCTTAACAGTGTCCATCCTCATTCACTTTCATTGGATGGAAAAGACCAGTAAATGATGACAGAATTGTCATTTTTGAGAGAACTATCCCTTTAATTGGTGGGGTTTTAAATGTTTGTATATGTATCAGTGCATTATTAAGATGCCTTTCTCCTATATTTGTCCTGTCTGGTACTTTTATTTGTTGTGAAGTAGATCAGCTCTGATGCTGGCCTGTGAAAGTGACAGCATGGAGACTGTAGCGGTGTTACTGAAGGGCGGAGCCAACCCACATCTAACCGACGCCCTGGGACACAAATCCACCCACTACAGCATTGCTGCCGGCAACCAAAATATAACCCAGCTTCTGCAAAATGGAGGTGGCAGGGCCACAGGTAACCATACAAACACACCCTCATCCAGCCCTTACCTTTGAGAGAGGGACCATCTGGTGTCTTCTGAGGTTTGGCCCCCACATCCATTCGGGTACACTCGTAATCTGAGAAGTGGGACTAAAAAGCAGATGTTACTTTGGGTTGACAGATGAAAACACAGAAAAGTTTGCTAACTCGAGTTACAAAGCTACTTCAGACTGATTGGAAGCATATGTTGAACTGTGCTAGAAACGGATCCCAGTGTTAATAAAGGACCCCTGTGGTCGGCCCCCCGACAGAGTGATATTTCTGCTGGCTGTCTGCTTTCATGTTGCCTTTTTTACTGCAATAGTGTTCATGTGGCAGAACGGGAAGATTATATATAGTAATGTATTTGAACTTGGAACTGTAGTGTGTGCATTTGTGTGTGTTGGGTCTCACTGCATTGCTGTCTGTTTCTTGTTTCTGTCCTGTGCATTCCCAGCTGCTGAGGGTTCAATTGAAGAGGTAATTGTTACAAATGGCATTTAAAAAAACAACAACAACAAAAAAAACCTCTATCAACACTTATCATATACAGTACATACAAGTAACCAAACCCCAGAAAATCCTTAAAGGGATAGTTCTCCCAAAAATGAAAATTCTGTCATCATTTACTCACCCTCATGTTGTTCCAAACCATATGACTTTCTTTCTTATGCGGAACACATTTTAATTTAATTAATATCCTGATCTGTCTATTCAACCCAATGGCAGTTGATAATGACTCACTTCAAAGCTTAAAAAAATAGCACAAATGTAGTCCATGCAGCTCATACCTCATATTCCAAGTCTTGCATAGGTATACGTTATTTTTTGGTGAGAAACAACTCGAAATGTAAGCCATTTTCCGTGAAAATCTTGACATCCACACGCGTCACTCAGTACGTTTCAATGCACTTTAAAAGTTTGATTTCAGATTAAAACAATAATTTGTCTTTTTAAAATGTTATATAAACGCTTTAGTCTGACTGAAATCGTACCAGTCCAATTTTTGCAAAGTTGGATTTACAGATCTGGATAATGCGATTGCAGCTCGGCTTCTTCCAGCATGTATATGTTAATCAGACCACAACTGGCCTTGGCGTTACATGCATGCTCTGAAAGACACAGGTGATGCATGTAGTGTATTTGACACATTCTAAGCTAAGGTCTTTCCTTCAGTTGTGCTCAAAAGTTTGCATACTCTTTGAGAATTGGCAATATATGTACCATTAAAAAAAAAAAACATGAGTGAGCAGGCAAAACACATTTCTTTTATTTCTTATGGGATTCATATTCAACTGTAGGTTATAACAGAATGGCACAATCATAAAACAAAACATGGCAACAAAGAAAAAAATGAAATGACCCCTGTTCAAAAGTCTGCATACCCTTAGTTCTTAATGCTGTGTATTGCCCCCTTTAGCATCAATGACAGCATGCAGTCTTTTGTAATAGTTGTCTATGAGGCCCCAAATTCTTGCAGGTGGTATAGCTGCCCATTCGTCTTGGCAAAATGCCTCCAGGTCATGCAAAGTCTATGGTCGGCTTGCATGAACCGCACATTTGAGATCTCCCCAGAGTGGCTTGATAATGTAAGGGATGCCACTCCAGAACCTTCACCTTTTTCTGCTGTAGCCACTGGAGGGTCAACTTGGCCTTGTGCTTAGGGTCATTGTCATGCTGGAAAGTCCAAGAGTGTCCCATGCGCAGCTTTCATGCAGAAGAATGCAAATTGTCTGCCAGTATTTTCTGATAACATGCTGCATTCATCTTGCCATCAATTTTCACAAGATTTCCCATGCCTTTAGAGCTCACACCCCCCCAAAACATCAGTGAGCCACCACCATGCTTCACAGTGGGGATGGTATTCTTTTCGCTATAGGCCTTGTTGACCCCTCTCCAAACATAGCGCTTATGGTTGTGACCATAAAGCTCTATTTTGGTCTCATCACTCCTAATTACAGTGTGCCAGAAGCTGTGTGGCGTGTCAAGGTGTTGTCGGGCATATTGTAACCGGGCTCTTTTGTGGCATTGGCGCAGTAAAGGCTTCTGTCTGGCAACTCGACCATGCAGCTCATTTTTGTTCAAGTATCATCGTATTGTGCTCCTTGAAACAACCACACCGTCTTTTTTCCAGAGCAGCCTGTATTTCTCCTGAGGTTACCAGTGGGTTTTTCTTTGTATCACGAACAATTCTTCTGGCAGTTGTGGCTGAAATCTTTCTTGGTCTACCTGACCTTGGCTTGGTACCAAGAGATCCCCAAATTTTCCACTTCTTAATAAGTGATTGAACAGTACTGACTGGCATTTTCAAGGCTTTGGATATCTTTTTATATCCTTTTCCATCTTTATAAAGTTCCATTACCTTGTTACGCAGGTCTTTTGACAGTTCTATTCTGCTCCCCATGCTTCAGTATCTAGCCTGCTCAGTGCATCCACGTGAGAGCTAACAAACTCATTGACTATTTATACACAGACACTAATTGAAATTAAAAAGCCACAGGTGTGGGAAATTAAACTTTAATTGACATTTAAACCTGTGTGTGTCACCTTGTGTGTCTGTAACAAGGCCAAACATTCAAGGGTATGTAAACTTTTGATCAGGGCCATTTGGGTGATTTCTGTTATCATTATGATTTAAAAAGGAGCCAAACAACTATGTGATAATAAATGGCTTCACATGATCACTATCCTTAAATAAAAGACAGTTTTTTTGCATGATCAGTTATATTTTCAAAATCAATGCCAAAATTTCACAATTTCTGCCAGGGTATACAAACTTTTGAGCACAACTGTATATGTGGACAAAGAGATGAAAACTATAGCTTGACCTTGCAAAAAAACGCTGTAGCTCAATTATAATTGCATATGTAAATGTACTGAGTGAACAAAACCATTGGTTGAGCCAATGTTGCTATGTTGGGTTAGTAGGGATTCCTAAATAAACAGTACTGTTTTGATAGCAGCACAGAGCAACAGTAATATTCGTGAAAATCAACCTACAAATGACTTACTTATATTTGTCTCTGCATATTAAGCTGAAATAGGAGAAAGTAATTAACATTAAAAAACTAAACTCTTCACTTTTAAGTATGTGATTCTTTGTCATATTAGTAGTTTATATATATATACATACATATTCATTTTATCCCCTTTTCTCCCCAATTTTGGAATGCCCAATTCCTACTTCTTACAAGGTCCTCGTTGTGGCGCAGTTACTCACCTCAATCTGGGTGACGGAGGACAAGTCTCAGTTGCCTCCAATTCTGAGACAGTCAATCCACGCATCTTATCACGTGGCTCGTTGTGCATGACACCGCGGAGACTCTCAGCATGTGGAGGCTCATGCTACCCTCCAGAATCCACACACAACTTACCACGCGCCTCACTGAGAGTGTGAACCACTTAATCGCGAGCACGAGGAGGTTACCCCATGTGACTCTACCCTCCCTAGCAACCGGGCCAATTTGGTTGCTTAGGAAACCTGGCTGGAGTCACTCAGCACACCCTGGATTCAAACTCGCAACTCCAGGGGTGGTAGTCAGCGTCAATACTCGCTGAGCTACCCAGGCCCCCACATCAGTAGTTTTAAAGCCAGTAGCATCAAAGATATCCTGACTAAAAACTGCTGCTTGCTTTGCTCTCTAACCACAACACTAACCTGCCGAAACTCCCTCAACAGCAGACTCCTCCCCCTGCCCCAGCTAGCGGAACCACACCCCACAAGAGGAGAGCACCACCGCCTCCTAAGTCTCCTGCTCAGATACAACAGGGGATTCATGGATCTCATGAAGCACTGCTAAAATGAAAGCTTTTGTAACAGGAATTGTCCATTATATGGTAATTGCATATTGAATTGTTTGTGTTTTAGCATGGCTTTCAGAAGAGTAATTGCCGTATGCTTATGAATTCTGTAGGGAATGCCCGCTTCTGTAGCCACCTTAAGCACACCACCCCCTGCCACCCCTACCCAATTACCTGAGCCGCATAGCCCAGCCCCACCCTCTCCTGCCCCCAGGACCCAGATTGCCCCATCTGAGAACCATGTGAGTGACAGAACCTGAAAGGCCAATGGGAGTCTTTGATATTACAATATTTGGAGGACCACTTAGTGATTTTACTAATTGCTTAACTTTTAAACTGAAAGAAATATGTTTAAAAATATGCTTAAAATTATGTACACCCACATCATATCAGTCTTAAAGAAAAAGCTGCTTAATTCTACATATGAGCGCCGCCATGTTGAGATCACATGACCAGCTGAATATTACTTATCTCAATAATACCTTGTAACAGGATTTTTTTACATTTGCGGAATAAATAAATCATGGCTGACTGTGAAAAGTGCATTTTTACATTGACATCGGTAACTGTTCGTGATGCTGCATCTACGCCACTAGGTGCCAGTGCAACATATATGCTAATTTTACTGAGTGCACCTTGTTAACATTCGTAACCTTTTTTCCCTGTGACTGTTTTTGTAGTAAGTTACATTGAGTATTATGAATGTGTGTGTGTTAGATGGAGGATGAGGAGGTGTTTGAAGAGATACCTAAGCTCAGACTGGAGAGAGGTCGCCTGCTGCAGAAAATCAAGATTCTGGAGCAGCAGCAAAACAGTGCCACCACTGCCCTGGAGGAGGTACTGCAGTCCTTTAAGTTAAATTGTAAATAATAAACTTAGCTAACTAGAGTTTATTCTACAAGGATTACTTATTTTGTAGCATTCAGCTGAATGTGATTTGTTGCTTTTTGATAGTGTCAAATACACCGGCAAGAAAATATTGCTTTTCTGAACTCTGTTTGCCAGCTGAACTCTGTGAGAGAGCGACTGAGTGAAGCCGAGGCAGAGCGTGACCGACTCATAGCTAAGCTGGAAGATCTGAAAGCAGCAAGGGTGAGCGGTGTGACCTGTGACTCGGAAGACATGGAGGACTCTGATGACATGATGGACTTCCCAGGTGAGCTGAGCACACTTCCGGTTACAGTGAGATAAGTGAACAACATCTGTTCAAAAAAGTAGTGTGGATCAGATGGAAAGACTTTTAAAGGTGCACTAAGTAGTTTCAAAGTCTTTCTAGCAAGTCAGTCCACACGGCGGCCTTCTTTGAAACGCTCTCGGGAAGGCTGGGCAGCTATTTATCTATGTACACAAGTGGCTACAAGAGCAGCTTCTGTCTACTTAAATGTGGAAAAACCAAAATCTCCAAAATGGTTGATCAAGATTCTGATCAAAGAACATATTTCAAATCAGCAGTCAAATCTGACAACAGTGGTATCATAAATTGTGATTCTTAACCTCAGATTATGCAAAAAAAAACTCAATTTTCCCAGCTTGTATAGCTAATGCACATGCGCGTTATTGAGTTGACAAGTGACATCTGTGTCTAAAAGGTGATTTGCTCTTTTACCTGTAAGGTGGGACTTCCTTTATACATCCGTTGACCATTGGGATTTCCAATTTCTCCTGTTCATTTTAATAGAAGTGGCCCGTCTCTTCCAAATATTCTCTGGTAGTTTTGTTGTTCTTGTTTTGCTAAAGGCACTAGGGTTTTCCTTCTTAGCTTTGAAAATTTGCCCCTGCTGGTAGATGCTGTAACTACACCACTCTGTGAGTAAAAAACCAAGACATATCAAAGGGCTTGTCCCCCTTTTATTTTAAATAGCTAATAGGCTAATAGGTAACAGTAGTTACACAGCCATGAACTATGATTTGCTACTTGCTATAGACCTTATTCACGGTAGCACCATCTTTGACAATGAGGCTGTGAGGGATAGACATCATCTCTTCAATGGCACGCATGGTATAAAGCTGTAAAAAGCACCTAGATCACATCTGATTTCCCACAGCTCATGTTGCATGGAGTTTTTTGTCTACTGAATGTTCTTGAAAAGATATTTTTTCAATGTTTTGTCTGCGGAACGATCCAAAAACACTTTAAACTGCAGTACAACCCATTGATGAGACTGTACGTCTGTCCCTCAAAGCCTCGTTGTCATTCCCATCAAAAATCAAAGTTGGCGCTGCTGTGAATAATGTCTATTCAGTTGCAGTTTGTATTAGGGGGAGGGACATTCTCATTCGAGAGAGCATTTGAATGGACAAACTCTAAATTCTGTGTAGTGCAAGGTGAGTCATCAATATTTTTGGTATGTTTTCTTGGAAGCGAAAGACTGTAAATTTTAAATGCATATATATCTTCTGAAAGTGAATTTTGTTAATGTTTAGGAGTACACTAGCATATAGTTGACCTCAAAGCAAACTTACCTCGACTAAAAGCCATAGAACTGTTATTTTGAATTCACGGGGTCTTCAGAGTAAATAAGGATGGATTTGTTTCATGTATGTAATATCAGGAGCAGAACAGTTGCTGTCTAGGCAGTCACAAGGCCTGAACGGTGATTCGTCTGGTGATGGGGAAGGGGCTGTCTCTCAGGGGATTCCTGCCTCAGTGGAACAACTCCGCAGGAAAGTGGAGGAACTGACGTCAAAGAATGCCGACCTGGTTCTTAAAGTGCAGGTGTAGCTTCTTTACTTCAAACACACATATACACACATACATGGGCACACAGAAGAGCCACTTAATGAGCTACAGCTGCTTTAGAAGTTTGAATGAGTGAAAACACACACAGGTTGCTGGTTCAACCTGATATTCTTATGTAAAAAAAATCATGCATATTCACATTAAGCCAATATGTTTTAGGTGTCATTAATTAAAACACACTATTTGTAACATATTGAATGGTTGCATTTAGCTATGATGACATACAATTCCTATTTATAATTGGAGATTTCATCTTCTAATGATACAGAGCCCTTATTTATGGTGCTAGAACACAGCTGAGATTAGAATAACACTATTCAGATCAGTGTGATACTGTATCCTTGTAAAAATAGAATGGCATTTATGCTGAGCTCTAAAATGGCAAAAGCACCCCCCTTAATGCAAATGCACTTATAGGCCGAATTTGCCACATATTAACTGCAAGTTGGTTGAACTGGGTCATCTTTTGCTGAAGTCCACAGCTGAACAAACAGGTCAAAGAACTATAGAGAATTGAGGACAATGACTGAGGTAACGAATGGTAGTGCACTGTTTTTAAAAGAAGTAAAACAGCTAATAGCTGACTTACTGTACTGACAAAGATTTACTTTTAAAAATCCCTCTTGTATTTTGGTCTACAGATGCTGGAGATGTTCGAGAAGGACGATAAAGACATGCAGAGTTCGGGTCCAGACTTTGTACCCACAGCTCAATACGAGTCTTTGAGAAGAGAGTTAGAGGAACTGCAAGAGAAATACTCCAGATCCCATGCTGCTACTGAGGCCTCAATCACTGCAGAGGATCCTGGGTAATGTAGTTAAACTTTCCTTTTAAGAGTTCAGGCTCATACGTATATTGTCAATTGTTTTTGTTCTTTATATGATTCAGATTGTTTCAGATTCAGGTCATTGATTACCTTATTATTGATTACAAGTACGTCGCCACAAGACACTGAGGGCGTTTACATGCACGTTCTTACACCGATAATGCTTAATAAAATGACAACGCGTGTGGTCATGTAAACTCAATAAACTGGGTTACTTTATCGGCGTAAAGGCCATAAACGGCTTATGAATAACCTGGTCGACACGGGTAGATTTTTGCCCATTACGCTGATTTCACATGCCATGTAAACACCTTACCAGGTGTTCTTACTGGCTCATCCAATGTGCACATGTTGAGCACATGCCTCTTCGCAGTTTGAGGTCAAAAGTAGAGAATAACGCGATTGTTTCAAATGTCATGTAAACGCAGATTTCTTGCCTTGTCAGATTTTTTTAATAAGCTGAGTTATCAGCGTATTGGTGCACACGTAAATGGGCTTATTGATTCAACATGCATAACATTCATTTGGAAGATGTAATCTGCAATATGTTCCCTTTTGGATTTTAGAACAACACTCAGCAGATGTTTTTGTGTTGAGTATGTTTGGACATTTATCAGATGTTTTTGATAAATAATTAAAGTTGCCACCCATCCGGTAAAATATGGGATTGTCCCGTATTTAAAGATGAAATGATGCGTCCTGCATTTAATCAATATGGGATGCGATTTGTCCCGAACTTAAGGTGGTTCGATGACATCACGGCAAAATCGTTCAAGATCGCTAATTGAACAATTATATTCATCATGAATTATGCCTTCGGTGGGAAAGGGACTGTCTGAAAAGTCCACACATTGTGCTAAAATGTGCTAAAACTGTGGAGGGCATTAGCTGCTTGTGACCACAGATACAGGTGGGGCAGTTTTTTTTTTTTTTAAACATTGTTCAACTGGTTCAACTCATTCACACAAAAACAGCTGACACAATGGTGTCCTTACATAATTAAGTTGATTCGAATATTCTAAATAAGAACGATTTATCCTAAAATGTTGACTTGTTGTAGATCAAAATCTAAATCAAATGTTATTTTATAATGTTAAGTGTTGTTGAAGAACCCCAGGGAGGAGAAGGAAAGAAACAGAACTATCTACATGCCATTTATATGTTTCCACAGTACTAAAAAACTAAATGCTTTTTAACGGTAATAACATTATCACAGTAAATTTAAAACAAAGTTTCAAGAGTCAAGGCTTTTTCACATACAATCTGTCATCATACAAATCATACCATGTCTTATCACCTACCCTTATCTTTTGATTGAACTATTTTCTATGTCTGGCTCTTCAGGACCAAGTTTTTTGATGGTCATTTTGTCTTGAATATGCGATAGAAACAACATGCTGTTACACACGTTTATCGACAGTGCTCGCCATGTTCACGTTCTGTAAAACTGCTGGCACGCACTAATACTAATGTCACCTTTGGTTTAGCACTACGTATGGGCAGATTTATTTCTGCCCCAGTAGGTCTCAATGAGGGCTTTTTGCAGGACCACAGATTTCCATTGAAAAAATGAGGGGTGCTGTGGAGTTCGGGAGGGCAGCAGACTTTCTGCCCCACATGCTTGTAAATCTATATCAAGCACTGGAGCTTTCAGCTACTTTATGACTTAAAACGTATACTAGGCCTGCTTTTAAATACATATGTCAGCATTTTGAACGGGCAAACTAATTACATTATTGGCAGTTTATAGTATGGATCTATGTTTACATGTGGATAAATATTTAGGCAGGGTTCTACCACACCTGCCCATACAGACCAGCCACGACTGGTGGAGGGTATGGTAAGGGACCATCTAAAAAAGTCAGCCAGCACCAACCACCCAAATATAAATATAATAATATAATAATTTATAATAAATATAGATTTTTTTTTAAATCTATTTTTCCCCCACCACGATGCCTGGTGTTGTATAACATAAACAAATATCCATCACCCATGCACATATGAATCCTTTAGTATCATTGAAACAAGTTTTTCCTTCTCAGATCTGAGGAGAAGCCAGAAGAGGTGTCAGGTGAGGACCATCGAACACAGAAGGAATTAGAGGAACAGCTGCTACAAGCCCAGGCTGAGCAAGAGGAACTCAGAGAACAGATGCGACTTGGCGTCTTCTCAGTGGAGGACGCAGGAGCGAAGCCTGACACGGACTCTGATGTCCCAGAGGAAGGGGCAAACTCAGAGACCCAACAGCTGAGAGTGAGGGTGCAGGAGTTGGAGGCAGGGTTAGCCAGCAAACAGACAAAAGGGGAGGGGCTTAATGTAGGCGACAACGACACAATCCGACAGCTGAAGCAGAGGGTGGAAGAACTTGAGGCAACTCTGCAGGACAAGGAGAAAGGGCAAAATGGAGACAAAAATGAGACAGTTGTGAGCCTTAAAAAGCAGGTTAAAAAGTTGGAAGAAGCCCTGGAGCAAAGCAAAGTGACTGGGCATGGGGATGGCGAGGGAGTGCCGGTAACAGAGTTGCGGGCACGGATGGAGGAACTTGAGCAGAAGTTGAAGGAGAGCGTCCCTCGAGGTCAGTTCGAGGAGGTCCAGATCACCCTTGGACTTCAGCTGAACCAGCTTGCCCGAGAACGGGCCGAAGTGGCCACGCGACTCAACCAAGCCTTGCTGGAGCTGGAGAGACGCTCCCCATTCCACATCGAAGGAGATGAAGATAATGAGGACGACGAGGATCCGTCCGAGAGCTCTGAGGTTTCCACTGCATCCGGTGAGTGTACTGGTGTCTCTTCAAAACGGTATACTATATTTACACACATATATTGACCGCTTTATTCCAGCCTTTCAAAATTACTCATCAAAGTTTTGTTTAATCAGATCACTCTCGCCACCTGTCATCGGGTGGACGGTCTTTGGCGGAGATAAAGGAGGAGTTAGAGGTGGTGAGGCAAGAGGCAGCACAAGGTCTCGACAGCCTGTGCGCAGAGCGAGAGAGCCGGGCTCAGGATGTACTACATTTGAAAGATGCAGTACCACTGTCAAAACACCAGGAGGCAATGTCTGCAGTTGCCCAACAGCTAGCTCAAACAGAGAAAGAGCTGCAAGCTGAGAGGGCCCTGCGAGAACATGCACAAACTGAGCTGGCCAGACTTGAATCTGAACTGAAGGTGGCGCAAAAGGACTCGATAAGCAAAGAAGAGCATGAAAGAGTCAAGGTGAGACGAATGAAAGCGAGAATACACATTGGAAAGTTGGAAAATGCTTGATTCATTCCCATATAAAATGTTTAACTTGTATGGAGCTCATTATATCAGTAATCATTTTCCAGTAAAGAAAGAAAACTTAAAATTTGTGAACGAATGCAGAGCTGTCCCACAGGGTGATTCTCCTGAAACATGTCAAGAAAAGGTCATGTTTAATCCCAAATCAATACAGAAAAAGATATTAAATTATATTTTGCATAAAGAAAATGAAGCCTACATTTAAGACCATTAAGATTATTTGAATTTGGACATTTTCAGGACACTTAAGGACACCCAATTCTCAGGACTGTAATGAGTCTGAATGTTTTACATTTACTGTTTCTTTTGTTTTTATTGTTGATTCTCATTACCGTAACTGTACATTCATTTTTAAAAATTAAAATCAATGAAAATAAAAATATTAAAGGCAGGAATACTACTCTGATGAATAAATATTTTACAATTAAAATAATATATCCTTTTTTTACTATGTTGTAATGAAGATATTACAATCTTTTTTCGGATTGCGGTAATGAGAATTGTGTAGTTAAATGTGCGTAACTGTCATGAAAGTAATCTCACAATTCAAAAAATCTTAATGACCCTAAAACAAAGTCCCTTTCAAGGCAAGTCTGTACACTCTGCGGCCGTATTTGGAACGCTCCCGGGCAGCTATTTTTTATGGATACCAGTGGCATACAAGTACAGCTCTTGTCTACTAGAATAGGGAAAGACTGAAATCTCCAAAACAATTGTTCAAGGTTATGATCAAATAAAATGTTTCATATCAGCAGTAAAATCTGACAACAACAGTATCATAAATTGTGCTTCTTTAGCTCAGATGAAAAAAGAAAAAAGCTATTTTACAGTCTGGTCCAGCTAATGTGCGATCTTGAGTTAACTGACTGTGATTTTCCACCATATTGGGTGTTCCAATTTCTCCCATTCATTTTAATACTTTTAATAAATTTTCAAAAAGTGCTCCGTCTCATGCTACGGTAAATAGTCTCTGCCTTAAAACAAGACTTCATTCATCTTCATTCAATATAATTTCTTTATTTTTTCTTTTGATTTTGGAGTAAAATAGGACCAGGACAATTTCTTGACAGGTTTCGTGGAATCACCCCACTTGGACCCAGAAGGGATTTAATTGGCAGAAATAAGATTTGTGTAGTCTTAATTATGGAACTACATCTTTTGTATTGTAATATATCGTATAAGCTATATATTACATATCTGATGATATAACCAAAGCAACAAATGGTCAAGTTAAACATTTCTCTTTGTGTTTCTTTCTTGTTAGCATGCTAACTATATTAGCCTGATAAGCTAACATACCATCATATATTCCCCATGTTTCAATTATCCTATAAGCTATCATATTCAGAACAACTTACGAAAATCAAGAGTTCATGGAAAATTTGCCGCAAACTTGATGCAAATTCACCACAGATAATTTTCACATGCAAATGAGCTTTGCGGTAAACTTGCAGCAAATTGTCCATTGTTGCCAAAGGTTTGCCGGAGGTTCACCACTACCGGCGAAGAGCTGCAAAATCTTCTGGCAAACGTTTGTGTCAAATCAAAAGCTCATGTGAAAATAATGAGCAGCAAATTTGCGGTTAGTTTAGAGTTTTTGGAAGGAAAGTACTTCACATATTTCACATACTTCATAAAATATCTAATTAAATAATCTTACTGAGCTAACATATGCAGCGCAAGTACTTGTGCATACTTCACATATTTCATGTACATATCACATTATATTACCAAGGTAACAAATGGTAAAATTTAAAGTTTCTCTTTGTTTTTCCAATTAGCATGCTAACCAATTAGGCTGTTAAGCTAACATTTCATTGTGCATTCTCTACAGTTTAACTATCCTACAAAGCTAACCCTTACAAAAAATCTAAACTAGCCGGAAACGTGCAGCTCGTTATTTTCACATGCAAATGAGCTTTTAATTTGCTGCAAATGTTTGCCAGAAGTTTGCAGTTCTTTGCCGGTAGTGGGGAACCTCCGGCAAACCTTTGGTAACAATGGACAATTTGCCGCAAGTTTGCAACAAAGATCATTTGCATGTGAAAATTATCTGTGTTGAATTTGCGGCAAGTTTTCCATGAACTCTCAATTTTTGTAAGGGAACATATTCAGCAAATACTTCATGTACTTGTGAAAACTTAATGTATTTCATGTACATATCACATGATTAACCAAGTTAACAAATGGTCAAATTATATGTTTCTCTTTGTGTTTCCAGTTAGCATGCTAACTGATTAGCCTGCTAACATTCTATCATGCACTTCCTACAGTTTAACTATCCTACAAAGCTAACATATTCAGTGCTGGTACTGTACATTGATATGGTAATACTGTTGTGTTACTGACTGTATTTAAGTGATTGGCTACCACAGAACTTTGTACTTCTGTTCAGACATAACAAACAACTACCCAAGAGAACAGGATTTACTTGGGGGGGGGGATCTCATCTGTTCATAACATATACTACTGAGATAATGGCAGAGTTCGGAATGGCATACTTCCATACTACTCTTACTATTTCTGCCATATGGCAGAAGTAGTAAGAGTAGCATGGGTAGTATGCCTTTCTGAAATCAGCAAACAATAGTATGTTATTATGCTATTCTGAACAGTGAACACACCAAAGTCTCTGAACACTATTCTTCCCCCTTTCAGGCAGAACTGGAGCGCTCTCTAGAGGAAAGTCAGCAGAATGCAACAGCAGCGCAGGAGTCTCTGAGCGAGAAAGAGACAGAGCTGAAAGAGCTGCGATCTCAGAAGGCTTTAGAACAGGGACTGGTGTCCAAAGAAGACCACGAGGCCCAGAGACTCTCTCTACAAGCTGAGATCAACACGCTGATGACCCAGCTAGCTGATCTAGCACGCAAACATGAGAAGACCTGTATTGAGGTCCGTATAACTCTGTGTACGTACTTAGTTGTACTTTGGGGACAGATTTGTCCCCAGAAATAAGCTTAACATGACATACATTTTTTGGGGGGATGTCCTTATTTGGAAAAACAATTCATAAATAAAATATAAATAATGTTTTAGAGACTATCAAGCACCAAAAATAACAAAAAGTACTATAAATATAGTCGAGCTATATCTTGTGAGCTATATTCCAAGTCTTCCAAATCACGCTGGATTTTACATCAACATGAGGTTAAAAAATTATGTACATTTAATTTTTGTGGAAACTATTCCATTAATGTTGCGACAACTGTATCCACTTCGCCCTTTTGCGAATATCTTAATCAAAAACAGACTTCAGATTTCTTACAATATTTTTTTGTCTCTTTATGCAGGTATTCCAGGTGCAGCGTGATGCTCTATTTAATAAGAGCGAGCGTCACATGGCTGAAGCTCAGCTGGAGACAGTTAAAAAGCAGCTGGCTGATCTGCAGGTCGAATCCACCCATATCCAACAGCTGCACCAGGACATCCAGCACTCGCAGGGGCTCGTCAAGGAGAAAGACCGCAAGGTGAGGAGGAAAGAAAGTCTGGGCCTGTACTTCAGAGGGGTCTAACCTCTATTTGAATTGGAAAACATGCTGGATGACCAATGAAACTGACGCCTCAGATATTTAAGCCAAGCGTATTTTGAATTATTTGTATTTTTGATAATTAACGTGTGTAATACAGAGCTACTTTTTTGTTCTTTCTGTCAGATCACAGAGTTGTCTAAGGAGGTGTTTCGTCTGAAGGAAGCTCTGGGGGATTTGAAACCCCCTCTAAGTAGTTCCGCATCCCCACCATCCTCAGGAATACCTGGACAACAGCTGGCACTGCAGAACCGTGTGACTGCACTAACACAACAACTCCAGGTGAGCATAATACTGGAATCTACTACTATTGCAAAATTAAACCAAATGTTGACACAAACTGACACTTATACTTTCCTTTTTGCTGAATTAAATCAGTTAATGTAATTGTTAGTAAAGAGATAGTTCACCCAAAAATGAAAATTCTCTCATCATTTACTCACCCACATGCCATCCCAGATGTGTATGACTTTCTTTCTTCAGCAGAGCACAAATTAAGATTTTTACAAGAATAAAAAGTCCAAAACTTTGAAGGTCCAAAAATCACATAAAGGCAACATAAATAATCCATATGACTCCAGTGGTAAAATCTGTCTTCAGAAGCAATATGATAGGTGTGGGTGAGAAACAGAAAAAAATGTAAGTCCTTTTGTACTATTCATTTTCCTCCTTGCCTTGTAAAAACAAAAGAAGAAAAATGTGAAAGTGAAAGTGGAGATTTATAGTCAAAAAGGACTTAAATATTGCTCTGTTTCTCACCCACACCTATCATATAACTTCTGACGATATGGGTTTAACCACTGGCATCGTGTGGATTACTTTTATTCTAACTTTATCTGCTTTTTGGATCTTCAAAGTTCTGGTCACCATTCACTTGCATTGTATGGACCTCCAGAGCTGAGATATTCTTCTAAAAATCTTAATTTGTGTTCAGCAGAAGAAAGAAAGTCATACACATCTGGGATGGCATGAGGATGAGTAAATGAGAGAATTTTAATTTTTGGGTGAACTATCCCTTTAAAACACACAATGTGTTGAAAGAAATAATTCAATCTTCTTACAAAAATGCATTTGCTGCATTATTTTTAAAGGAATGTTCCAGTTTCAATACAAGTTAAGTTCTATTGTCAGCATTTGTGGCTTGCTGTTGATTACCAGCAATTATTATTTCGACTCAACAAGTAAGAATCATGTTTACTGCATGGCATTCCCGAGGGTTTAAAAGCAGAAATGTGAAGCTATTATTTTTGTTAAAGCACTTATATTATTATTTTGTACAAAAATGCCATTTGAGTTGAAAGGTTCTCTAAATCGTCCTCTTAAGCGGTGGGACTACTTTTCAAGGCGGATGAACTTCGGATTTTGGATTACTGTCATAAATCCTGTGGGTGGAGTTTTCTTCAATTTCTGACAATTTCAGCCCTGTGAATTTCTAGAAAGTACAACTTTTTTCCCACTCACTAGTTTAATTTGTCTCCTAATAATGTCCAAAAGTCTATGTAAATGCACCAAAGAATGTCCATTTTTCTGAAAGTCGTGATAATTCACATCTCGAATTCTTTATTGTTTAATAGAAATCTGTGGTGGAAATGACAATGATGGAAATGACATTTTTAACGTTTTTGAAATAAAATGGTCGACTCCTTTGCTTGCTAAGGCTAATTTCATAGCTAACATTTTAAGTATCCTAAATACACATAATTAGACGATATTTTCACACTTTTTGCGTTATTGTCAAAATAACAGCTTTATTAGAAATGACGGCCAATAAAAATATTCTGCTTACAAGTGATATTTACCTTGGGTTTTCTTAGTTTTCTCCAAACATCTCATTTTCAAACTCAAGCATGCTCTTCACTGACTCTTTTGTTGACTTGGTTAACAAGTACACTAACTTTTGAATTCTTTTTTTTTTTCCTGATTGTGCTTTGTTTTTACAAGCCGATAGCCACAGACGCTGTTGATAGAGCTTAACTTGTATTGAAAGCTTACAAACTCACAATTTACTGATAAAAAATCACACAAATGTCACTTTTGATACAATATACATATATACTGTAAATGAATAACACACATTCATTCTAAAATAGTTTACTCCTCTATCTCTCAGGACTGCGAGCGAAAACATAAAGCTGTTGTGTCTATATATCGTTCTCATTTATTAGCTGCTGTACAGGTGAGACTCATAATCCTCTCACATGACAATTTTACACATCTACAGGAATGTCTATCAAGTATTATAGTCCAATTATATATATAATTTGCATATATATGTGTGTGTGTGTGTGTGTGTGTGACTATTTTTGTCTCAATAGGGTCGAATGGATGAAGAAGTGCAGGCTCTGCTGCTCCAAATTTTACGTATGACACAGAAAGGTCAAAATCCATAAAAAAAAAAAAAAAAGCAAAATAGCAATACACAGAGATCAAGCTAGTTGTCTGCTTCATACAGTATGTGACACACTAACGGAACACCTGAACCGAAAATGTATCAGCACTGTGCGCAGCCACGATGGGGCGTAGAAGACGAAATGTCAGAGATAAAACTGTGAATGAGAACTGCCATTCTGGCAGATATAATTTTGGAAAATGACAGAGATTAATATATTTCCTGTATCCGCAATGATTTATGTTTGATCTAGAGGGTGAACACCAATCATTCTGTGAAAAGAAACCTTTTCTTTTGCAACTCTGATCAAATGTCATCATCCACTGTGGTTATGATGCTTTGACATCGCACATGTTACTTTGTGGTTAACAGAACATTATGAAAAATGTCCATGGTGTTAAAATGATAAAAAGTGTGCCATTGGCAATCTGTTCCTCCGCCATGTGTTCTCACCACAAACAGCTGAGCATGTCTCTTAAAGGGATATTTCATTAAAAAATTCATATTTTGTCATCTTTTACCCTCACCCTCAAACTTTCAATGCTTCACTTTCCTTTTCAACCACCACTCTGGCTATAAATAATGATTATAAATGAATGAGAAACACATTTTAACCCTTGTGCGTCAATAAAAATAAGTTACTCAGAGGTCCTTAGAGGACAAAAATGTCTGCATCAAAAAACTGCCATAAAAATATTATATATTAATATTATTTTCTACTTTCACTTAGATTTTTTAACCAACATCAGTCCTGATCATAACTACCAAATATTCATTCATTTTCAGGATTTAACCCTTCAAATGCCAGTTTGTTTAAATAATGCCACTGTTGTTTTTTACACACACACACACATTTCTCAATACACACATACAAAACACACTCTGACATCCATACCAACACACCCACACAATTTTATCTGCATCATTTATTAAATTGGCCTGCAGTGCTCTATAATACATCAAACAGAAAATAGGAAAAAAGCATGTATTTGCTCCATAGGCTAAATGTGAGAAAAATTGCGCCATCTGGTGAAAAATATAAAAAATTATAATTTTGAAGCCAGGGTGCCGGAATGAATGCGCAATATCATAGAATTCATGATTTTATGCTTTAATGGCACTAGGATCAAATATTGCAGTTTTAATGGGTTTCAATGGGGACATTTTTGTCCTTAAGGTCCTGAGTGTAACTATTTTGTGTACACAGTGTATTAGAGATGTATTATAGGAACTGAGGTTGAAATATCAAAATTCCCCCAAAAATACACACATTTGGCAAAATATATGCCATTGGCATTAACACAGCCAAAATGATCGAAAAAACAAACATGAAAAAGACAAAAATGTCCCAAAGGTCGCACAAGGGTTAATAATGTTTTCCCTTTCTGTTCAGTTTTATTGAGAATGATGTGATATCAAATGGAAAAAGAACACAGGTATGGTATGAACTTATGATCAACAGATAGCTTTCAGTCATTTGACTTTGGATTTAAAACTGATGATGATGCAAATATGGAGAAAGCTTGGATCAGTAACAACAAGCAAGTGAGAAAAAACATGTTTGTCAGTGATACTGTAACCAGTCAGTGTACATCTGGTTACCATTGACACTACAGCATTCATGATACAAAAATGCTGAAATATATCCATGACTATGACCTTATTCACAGTAGCGCCATCTTTGATTACGAGGCTGTGAGGGATATACTTATAATGTTTCAATGCTTAATCAACGAAACGCTCCAAAAACACTTTAAACAACTGTACAACCCATTAAAGAGAGAAAAGTCTATCCCTCACAGCCTTGTTGTCATTCCGGTCAAAAATTAAAGATGGCGCTACCGTGAACAAGGACTGTAGACCTTTGTAACCAAAAAAAAATTTCAACATGTTGAAACATCGAAGAAACAAACCTAAAGCATATTGTCATCATCAGAATATATATATATATATTTATTTACTTCTCGCAATTGCAGCTTTCTAACTTTCAACTGCAAGATGTTGTGTAAAGTCACAATTATGTGATATAAAATCGCAATTGCGTGATATAAACTGACAATTGCAACTTTATTTCTTCCAATTGCAAGTTAATATTATGCAATTGCGACTTTGTATCTCACAGTTGCGAGAAATAACGTTAGAATTGTGGGATGTAAAGTTTTTATTCCCTGGCGAAATAAAGGCACCATGAAATAACACACTAGTTTTGCAGTGGAGAAGACCAATCACAATTTAGTGTGCTTATAAATGCAATTCCTAAGACCAATCAGAATTCGGTATGCCAATACTGCATGCGTTTAAAAAAAATAGGCTGCAAAGATAGCTAGACGTCATGCAGCGAACACAGGTGTCTTGAGAGGCGTTTTTAACAGTCTAAAAAATGTGGCGCTCTAGTGCGAGATGCTAAAAAACAGTCACAGATGTCAGTCTAGCACATGTTTACATAGAAGAACAATTGAAAAATAATGCAAAAACTCATTGGAGTAATTGACAGGTAATGCTGAAATTATAAAAATAAGTATGAATGGTGTCTGTATAAGCAATTAAAGTCGAATTAATTGCAGAAAATTGTGGTGAAGAAAAATAGAATGATTTAAGAATATCAATACAGCACTGCCTTACAAGCACTGTAAAAAAAACCAAAAAAAACTTTTAAGGCACTGGAATCTTCTTTTGGATAATAGGGAAGATGAGTGAAAGATTTTAATGTTGTTTGTTCTTTAAAAACTGTAGTGAGCCAAAGTCTTCATTTTAGACAACCAGAATATTTGGACATCTACAGAGGCAGTTTTAGTCTTGTATGATGACTACATTTGACCAGGAAGCAGCTTTGAATCAGATGAACATTGAACATTAGAAAATAATTACAGGTATACAAAATACAACTTGCACAATTATACACACTCAATTAACGGCTGGTTTTTGTGACCAGATATACAGTAAAATAATGGAAATACATATAAGGACTTTAATAGGACTTCACATCAAAAATGACAATTTTGTCATTTACTCACTCTCATTCCAAATCCGTATGATTTTCTCTCTTCAGTTGAAAGCAAAAGATGTTTTATAGAACTTCTGTGCTTCTCTTTTCCATATAACAAAAGTATGTTTTGTATGTAACAAAAGGACTAAATGTCCCATAAAAGTAGTTCATACAACTCATGCACTATATTACTAGTCTTCTGAAGCCATTCAACAGCTTTTTGTGACAGACTGAAATTTACGTAATTATTAGCAACACCTATGAACCAATTCCATGGTTACCAAGAATGTGTATATGAGAGAAAGTGTTTTCCAAGAATGTGGTTACAAGATCCGTAAGAACCAATGCCATTTGGCATCATTAGCTGCATTTCCACTATTGGGCCAAATGAGGGGGTGCTAGTGCGTGCCAGGGCCAGCACTTCAGGGGCTTCATCGTGTCTCGCCGGGGCTTTCTCTGGGGCAACGGCCTTCAGCCTACCGATTTACTTTGATGAGTAAAATTTGATTGATACTTTTAATGAGGTCTCTTTTTAATATTTTGGCTGATGAAAATGCGCAACGTCAGATCAATGGCGTCTGCCAAAATAAAGACATGATTAATTATATTGTCACCGAAGTTGTGTATCCAGCGCAAAACGGTACAGGTTTGGGAAAAATTAAAAAAATTGCAGGCACAGTACAAATCCGTGTTCATTTCGAGGGCTAGCTAGTCTCCAGAGTCTGATACCTAAGCTTGAGCTTCTCTCTTGCTTGTGAAAGGGGCAGGGTGTGTGACATTGGCACCAAGGCTGCGTATTAAGGGCAGGTTTTAGAAGAAAATACAGTTGAAGTCAGAAGTTTACATACACTTAGTTTGAAGTCATTAAAACTCATTTTTTAACCACTTCACAGATTTAATATTAGCAAACTATAGTTTTGGCAAGTCGTTTAGGACATCTACTTTGTGCATGACACAAGTAATTTTTCTAACAATTGTTTACAGACATTGTTTCACTTTTAATTGACTATATCACAATTCTAGTGGGTCAGAATTTTACATACACTAAGTTAACTGTGCCTTTAAGCAGCTTGGAAAATTCCAGAAAATGATGTCAATCCTTTAGACAATTAGCTTCAGATAGGAGGTGTACTGAACTGGAAGTGTACCTGTGGATGTATTTTAAGGCCTACCTCCAAAGTCAGTGCCTCTTTACTTGACATGGGAAAATCAAAAGAAATCAGCCAAGACCTCAAAAAAAAAAAAAAAAAAACATTGTGGACCTTCACAAGTCTGGTTCATCCTTGGGAGCAATTTCCAAATGCCCGAAGGTACCACATTCATCTGTACAAACAATAGTACGCAAGTAAAAACACCATGGGACCACGCAACCATCATACCACTCAGGAAGGAGACGTATTCTGTCTCCTAGAGATGAACGTAATTTGGTGCGAAAAGTGCAAATCAATCCAAGAACAACAGCAAAGGACCTTGTGAAGATGCTGGAGGAAACAGGTAGACAAGTATCTATATCCACAGTAAAACGAGTCCTATATCGACATAACCTTAAAGGCTGCTCAGCAAGGAAGAAGCCACTGCTCCAAAACTACTATAAAAAAGCCAGACTACAGTTTGCAAGTGCACATGGGGACAAAGATCTTACCTTTTGGAGAAATTTTCCTCCTTTTTTTTGCTGTTTGGCCATAATGACCATTGTTATGTTTGGAGGAAAAAGGGTAAGGCTTGCAAGCCGAAGAACACCATCCCAACCGTGAAGAATGGGGGTGGCAGCATCATGTTGTGGGGGTGCTTTGCTGCATGAGGGACTGGTGCACTTCACAAAATAGATGGCATCATGAGGAAGGAAAATTATGTGGATATATTGAAGCAACATCTCGAGACATCAGCCAGGAAGTTAAAGCTTGGTCACAAATGAGTCTTCCAAATGGACAATGACTCCAAGCATACCTCCAAAGCTGTGGCAAAATGGCTTAAGGACATTTATTTTCCAAGCAACTTATTGTGAGAAGCTTGTGGAAGGCAACCCAAAACGTTTGACCCAAGTTAAACAATTTAAAGGCAATGCTACCAAATACTAACAAAGTGTATGTAAACTTCTGACCCACTGGGAATGTGATGAAAGAAATAAAAGCTGAAAGAAATAATTCTCTCTACTACTATTCTGACATTTCACATTCTTAAAATAAAGTAGTGATCCTAACTGACCTAACTAAACAGATAGGGAATGTTTTCTACGATTAAATGTCAGGAATTGTGAAAAACTGAGTTAAAATGTATTTGGCTAAGGTGTATGTAAACTTCTGATTTCAGCTGTTGTTGCAAGCAGAGCTCCAAAAAGGGGCAGGAGCTCCAAACTGCCAGCAAAAATAAAGGGAGCCCCTAACCTAATCTAACCCTTCCCTAACCATGAGAGGAAGTGACGCCGCCTTTTATAGTTGGCGCAACCCCCTTCTGGAGTAACCCCGCACTCTTTAGGAGATCACCCCCCCCCAGATCTCTGGCCTGCAGCTATACCTAATTGGGTTTTAGGGCAATGCTGCTGGGCTATTGGCACAATGGTGGGAATGTTATTGGACCTGAGGCTATTGGCCCCAGCTGACCAGTTGATAGCCCTGGCTTGCACTGGCTGATAGTGGAAATGTGGTTATTGATATCAAACCTTGCACAATCCACCATAGGTGAATTCTCATTGTATACTTTCTTTATATGAAAAAGAGCTACCTTTCCGTGTTTTACGGAAGAAAGTAATGTCAGACTTTCCATTGTTGGGTGAACTATTCCTTTTTAGTAGCTTTGATGCTATATTACTGGTACACCTTAAATTAAACTGTGGGTTTTTGTTCCTTATGGGTTCTCAACCCTGCTCTTGGAAGGCCAGTATCCTTCAGAGTTTATGCTACGTTCCATTCAAAGTCGGATGTAGGATATTCCAGCTTGATATTGCTGATCTCCAACCACGAAGGCATTCCATTACCTGATACTCGGAAGATCAGGTAATTACACCTGATAAGGAATAAGGAAACAATATAAGGAAACAAAACTGAACATTCCTGATGTGCCTGGTTTCACATGAATTCGTAGGTGGAAATGCCCGAGTTGAAATTCCCCACTTCCGACCTCAAAGCGTTCCAATCAAATTATACGGCACGTTCAAAAGTACACACCACAAGATGGCGCCATGAATCATTAAGGAAATTGCATGTTCTTATGGCAATTATGGTAAAAACATATGTCATGTACACAAAATGCTTGTGTTCACGCAAAAAAAAAAAGCATAAAAAAATAAGGTATTGATCTGCCCCGACTTCACTTTTTTGCTTTATTACTAGAACACCTTAAATGAAACTGTGGGCATTTGTTTATGTTATTAACCACAACAGAGAAATTGAATATGTCCAGATGTTTGGTTGTCTCCTATATTATGAAGCATAATGCATTTCTGGATCACAATATTCACTATAATAAAAAAAAAAAAAAAAAAGGTAACATCACATGAGCATGACCCAACATTTGGTCCTGAGAGTTTATAAATTAAACATGTGAATTCGATACAACTGCATTAGACTGAGTTAAAGCGAGGGAGCTTATGAGCTTATGATGTCCTTTTCAAATACTGCATCCTGAGAACAAACTGTTGACCACATTTGTAAGCACAACAAGATACTGATGTCCAGATTTCCAAAGAGGCATCATCAAAGAAGATCACAACCTCAGTTGCTGAATACATCACATTTAGAAACGACAGCCCAGTCAAGATGAACGCTCAAACAGATGTAGAGGAGAGGAAGGGAACACGATGATTTGTCTATGTGTGTCTCGTAAGTTCACATTTTTGATCCAAGAGCAGTCTGCTGGGAATAGCAGGGTCCAGTTTGCACAAGGGAAAGGTTTAGAAGGACTTTATTTCCCAACGTGCAACTCTCAGTTGGGGTGTGGGAGTCTTCTCAGTTGTTTGAAGGAGATGTAAATTGAGCAAGGCATGCTGAAAGCTGTAGTTTGTGGTCAGTGCCTAAGGAGCAGCAATATCCCACAATTTCCAGAGGAAGCTCAGAGACTGTGTTTAAGGCAATAGTGTGGGGCCTCTAGATTGGTGGCACAGGGGACGGCCTTGCTTTCTGAAATAACAAAACACAAGATTATGATGTCTTCAAAATGTTTGTATTGATTAACCAATCCAAAAGCTCTTAACATTACAAAGGGTGCACAAAAAAACAACTCAATATTGTTTTTTTTTTTTGGGGGGGGGGGAGGTTGTATCCTGCTGTAAAGACACATTTACGCCTTAAGTCATGCTGGTCTAGGTTGGTTAATGCTGGTTAGTTCTAGTCTAGCTCATGGGTTCTAAACCCTGCTCTTGGTATGCAAGTATCCTTCAAAGTTTATGATGCACTCCATACAAAGTCAGATGTAGGATATTCCAGCCGATCTGCAACCATAAAATCCTTCCGATGGTGGGAATACCCGATTTGAAGTGCTCCACTTCCGACCTCAAAGTGTTCCAGTCAATTATACGGCACGGTCAAAAGAACACACCACAAGATGCTGCCATGACTCATTAAGAAAATTCAGTGTTCTTATGGCAATTATGGCAAAAACATAAAAGTCATGGATACAAATTCTTGCACTCGCTTTTAAAACATAAGCAAAAATAAGGTATGATCGATCTCCCTCGACTTTACAATTCAGATGTCCAGAGGTTATTTTCAAGTAGGAGGTGGGAGAATTCCCAGTTTCGGGTTGTCTGGAACACAGCATTAGCTCCAACACTGATCAAACACACCTGAACCAGCTTTTCAAGGTACACTCTGCAGGACAGTGGCTCTCCTAGAGCAGGGCTGAGATCCCCTGGTCTAGCTGGTGGACCAGTATCACCTAGTGAGGCTGGTTGACCAGTATGGCCTTTGTCATGAAGCTGATTGACCAAGGAAGTCTAAGCTAGTCCAGAACCCTAGTGGGGACACCAGCACACCAACATACAATGCTGGAAAGTAGACCAGCATCCAAAACTCAACATATGCTGGTCTTTAAAGCAGGTTTTCCTGGTTCTGTGTTAGAAGGGTTGAAAACTTTAGAACTCTCACCGTGTGTATGGGCTTTAAGTGGGGGTCAATGCTTTCTGCATACCACTTGTTGGAGGTGTAATTCGCTCTCTGCCGCAACAATGGGCACCTTGTTGGTCAGGTGGTAGTTGATCAGGTGACTGATGCTCTTAAAAAGCATGTCTTTAGTCCGAACCTAGTGGAAATGGAATATTAAAAGTTCATGAAAATAAAATGTGCCAAAGGTTTGCTGCAGGTTCACCACTGTCTGTGAAGGGCTGCAAACTTCTGGCAATAATTTGTGGAAACAATTTTTGTTTAATGCAAATTTGCCACATATTAACTGCCCCTGCCATTTTTTGCAAAGGAACCAATTGTGAACCATACTGGAGTCTATATGATCCGTACCCCTGCTCCCTCTTTTTTAAGTGGACTTAAGTGTGGTTTCGTTGAGTTCAAAAACTGCCTTCGTACAACCAATGAGCCAAACTCAAAGAGACTTAGATATGGACCAAAAGTTTACAGTATGGTGAGGTATAAAGCTCCACTCACCACTCCCTCTGGATCCACCAGCAACAGATGTTTGGGAAGTCCACACTGCATCCCCGTCAGCACATACTGACCCAGGTTAGTAGCGCTGTCCCGCACCAGGAAATCTCCATCTCGGCCCAGTAGATTCTCAGCATCCCTGCGGCTCATGCGGCCGTGGTACCACATCTCGCATTGGAGCTGGTCCTCTGTGGGGGCCACAGGGGCTCGCCGCCTTGGGGGGCTCGGCCACTTGTCCTCCAATACACAAACTCCACTTGCCTCGTGTAGACGCAAGGCATCCTCAAACGGCCCTGTGTGGTCGTAATTGGTCAGCATAGAGGATGAAATGCTAATGCAAAAACTATTTTCTATAATGACTAGCCTAGGCTGGTTTGTTGGTCTAAGCTGGTCTCCCAGCCTGGCCAAGCTGTTATTCAGCTGGTCTAGATCTGATTTTGCTAGTCTGAAACGTGCCCACAACACCTTTAAAACCAGCAAACAGACTAGTCAGATCATGTTAGAAGACCAACCAAAAGCAGCAAACCAACTAATGGCTGGTATAAGATGTTTTTTCAGCAGGGATAAAACCCATTAGAGTGTAAGGCATTTTCATTATTTATTATCACTCATATTTATAAAATGATAGAAGGACTATGTAGTGAAACTCACTCATGTCAAAGATATCTTTCTTGGGGCTCTCGGGTCTTCGTCCTCCTCGGGCGACTGCCGAGGCCTCCAACATGTCCAGATTCTGAGTGTTTACGTACAGGTGTTCTTCATAATCTCGGCTGCCAGGAGGATGACCATCTGCTCGCAAGTAACCATCTTCTGACGTCAAACCTATAAGTGGTCAGGAGAAAATACACTTAAAAGTTCCTTAAAGGTGAAGTGTGTAATTTCTGTGGCACTAGCATCACCAAACATAATTGCAAGAACTAATACAAATGTCTCTGCATATTAAGTAGGTATCAAAGCAAATAAAGGAGAAAATATCATTACATAACACAATAATTAAAGTCATAGTTGTCATCAGGGTGGACGACAAGGAATGTCCTCTGACAATTTGCACACGCACACACAAACACAAAACAAACATTTAGTTCATGATAAACAATAATTTACCAGGTCCTGTAAATCAGCGTCAGCCCTGATTAGACCACATGAAATATAAATGACATAGCTTTTTATCAAAAATGATTTGCAAACGTAAAATGTATGGTGAATTGACTTTGTAATAGTGCTACCAAACTGCTTTCCACTTGATTTTTTTGTAGATAGATAGATGGATGGATGGATGGATGGATGGATGGATAGATAATTTTTTTTTTTTTTTTTTTTTTTTTACCATTTTTGGAAACGTTACCAAATAGCAACTCTGTACCACAACAGAAAATGGTGCAGAAAACATTATACATTTTTGGACTAATTAAATAAAATGAGTGAATAATTATCATATTTTTATAAATATGTTACCATTTGACTACACTGTACCATACAGGGTTAATACATTGTTGTCATTCCTTTAAAACTTCACAGTAACAAGACATCTAGACAGTAACATAATACTGATAATTAACCAGCAGGCGTCTCACTTGAGCTACTGTTGTTCTCTGTATTCCAGTGAACTTCATAACACAAGTGGGCGGCAGGAAGGCTGCTTGCATCTCTTTTGCCCGGTGACCCCGTCTAAAAGAATAAGCACAGATCTGAGATCAGTTTGTAGCTGTGAATACAGAATATAAGTAACGACCTGGGCTTATTTTAGCGAAACAGAGCTCATTTGGACTTTATAATAACAAATTTAGCCTCTCTGTATGGTATAATACTTCCTATCCATATTAGTTTAAAGAAATCAGGACACGAGGAACCAAATTTTCCTTGAATTTTTGACATATAAGAGGTCATTGTATTATAAAAACATACTGTAAGTTTCAAAAATGGAAACTTCCTCCCCACTGCAAAAAAGAGCATTTGTTGAAACCAAGCTGCCTAAAACGACTCGCTCTCTACTTCCTCCATATTGTGATGTTACATTTGCATCTGACCGCCTCCACAACAACACATCAAAGCCTAATTTACATTATCACTTCCATAGCCCGCCTAGTAGCAGTGAGCAGTGAGGTGGCAAGTAGAGAGAGCAGTTCAGTCAAGAACAGAGAGCCAATCATAACAGTGGGCATGTACTGTAAAGTCTTAAAGGAGAAGCAGCACCAAAATCTACTGTTTCAGACAGAGGGTCAGAATGAAGGTCAAAAATGCAGTGGCGGAGCTAGGGGGTGGCCAGGGGGAGGTCGTGGCCACCATGGACCGAAGCCTAGCCACCCCATTGGCCACCCTGCTCGCAACTGCTGCTTTGGTCATTTTTTGTCTTGGGCACAGTTTAGTTTTTAGAGGTGGAAACTACAACCGCAACACCCCCCCTGGCTCCGCCCCTGCAAAAATGATCATGTTTTACAATTATAGGACTGTTTTCTGTACAAAAACCTTTACTAATATTATAAGTGACCCTTAAGGAACATACAATATTTAAATAATAAAACAAGGCATGTCATGATCCCTTTAAATGAACTCTGGCATATAGATAGAATGCAGGTTTTTATTGAATCAATCAGGCCAGTAAAACAAGATTAGGAGTGTTTTTTCAAGTCCAAACCAGAGCTGGAGTTACTCGCTTCAGGCAGGCTGATCAGTAAATGCCACTGGGTTTATATTTGGCAGACTCAATATGAAATTCACAAAAGGTACTTAGAAAAATTAAATGATGATAAATGGTTTGACAGGCCAAGTTAAAGGGTTAAATATGCATTGATATTGAAGAATTCCCAATTTCTAGCAAATGGTATAGTATTTCGCCTTTGCGAATACATTACCTCATTCACAAACGTCTAAGTCTGGTATGAGCATTTCTATATCTAAAATAAGTTGTATAGACCTGTGCGGATTTGTTCTGTGGTTGTGTATGGACGTGGCCCAGTAGACCCGCAGGAGGCCTGAGTCTGGAGTCCACCACTCCCCCCACCGGCGGCTCCTTGCCTGGGATGCTATTGTAGTAATCGTGCTCTGACGACTCCTCATCATCACCCCACGCTGAATCCTCTGTTCGTATATTCCTAGCATAACCATTATAAATAAACAATACTTTAAGATAAAGATATTACTGGTGCTATTTTTGCATGACATAAACAACAATTGAGTTTAGCACACTAAATAAACACAAAACATTTTCTTAATCTGTATTTTTGTCTTCTTTTCTGGTTAAAATATCTAAACATCCTTAAAGGGATAGTTCACCCAAAAATGAAAATTCTCACATAATTTACTAACCCTCATGCCATCCCAGATATGTATGACTTTCTTCCTTCTGCTGAACACAAAGATTTAAGAAGAGTATCTCAACTCTGTAGGTCCACACAATGCAAGTGAAGGGGTATCAAAACTTTAAAGCTCCAAAAAGAATAAAAAAGCAGCATAAAAGTAATCCATATACCCCCAGTGGTTAAATCCATGTCTTCAGAAGCGATATGATAGGTGTGAGTAAGAAACAAATAAATATTTAAGTCCCATAGACTAACAATGTAGGTGGCAATATGCACAAAGAATGTGAATCGCCAAAAACAAAACAAAAAGAATGTGAAAGTGAAAGTGAAGATTTATAGTAATAAAGGACTTGTTTTGGGTGAGATCTGTTTCTCACCCACACATATCATATTGCTTTTGAAGACACGGATTAAAACACTAGAGGCTTATGTTTATACTTTTATGCTGCTTTTATCTGCTTTTTGAACCTTCAAAAATCTGGTCACCATTCACTTGGACCTTCAGAGCTGAAATTTTGTGTTCAGAAGAAGAAAGAAAGTCATATTTCATTTTTGGGTGAACTATCCCTTTAAAACAATATCAATCTACTAAACGCAAAATTGCACACAAAATTAGGAGAATACTGTATATCTTCAATTAAGTGTATTTTTAATACCCTATTAGCAATATAATCTAATTTTAGTTAGGTTTATGCATAAAACAAGAAGAAACGATTTTCCAATGCGGCAAAATCAAAAAATGTTCTCTGAGATCAAGTCTTAATATCTTAGGCAAATTTTCTCCTCAAGTAAATTTATCTTGTTTTAAGGTGTTTTTAAGGTAGGTAGTGAATAGGTAGTGAATACTGCATAGCGACAATGACTTGAACCCGAAAAAAATAAATGATCTGTTGTGCATGTGACACTGAGAAATCTTGTGGTTTTTGAGAGCTCCTTAAATTAATTTAGCTTTAAATAATGGTCTCAGGATGGGATCAGAACAGGATGGTGATCTGAAATACGACCTGTGTGTATCCTGTTTCAACCATAAAAACAGCAAAAGAAAAATGATTCTCTCGGATCTGAAGCCCTGCATTGACTGCAGGTGAAATGACCACCATCACTTCCATGCTGTGATGGATCCATAGGCCCAAAATGCAAACATGCACAAAATATGCGCTGATATTGCATGTCACTATATTATCTGCTGCTGTTTTCACCAATGTTTTATAACCAATCATTGTGTTGAAGTGCAATCTCACCTGTCCATAGCGGGAATGGCTTTGGGTGGGCTGTGTAGGAACTGTTTAAACTGCAGTTCGAAGGCCTGGCCAATGGTACTGATCACATTTTGGGCAAGACCATCAGAGCACTCCAGGATATGACACGCTAGAAGGATGAGAGCCAGGGCAAAGTGATTAACATGTGAGAAATCTGGCTCTTGTGTTATATCTGTGAGCAATAGAATAAAAGTACCTCTTTGATTGACAGGGTCTTTGGCTACATAAGCAACGTAATCAGGCGTATCCTGAAACATAGGATGAAACTCAGAGTAAGCATCAGAGCTGATTGGCTGGCATGTTGTAAACAGAATGGAGAGTAGCTTTCAGAGCTGCAAGAAAAGGCAATAAGCAAGCTGAAGTATTTTAGAGGCCTTACCGAATCTCCACCAGATGCGAAAGAGATGGACTGCATGGGGTGGTGAGCAATCACCTGAGAGAAAAAGATAGAGTGAAAGAGGCTGTGATATCTGTATCACTCCAAATAAAAAAAAGTCAGCATCACTTCAATATGGAGAAGGCAAAACAACTGAGATATAATCATCTACAGACCGACAAATGCATTGTGTGTTCTGCATACACAAAATACAAAACAATACACTAAAGAAATCGAAACGGTAGTGTAGTGATGATTGGTAAATTTTTTAGCTAAGGATCAGCTTTGTTTAATATAGCTGCCGATATCAAACGTTCTGTGAGAGGTAGCGGGAAGGGCTGACCTGTCGTGTGGTCGGGACAAGCAAACTCAAGCCATCAATGGAGATGTTGACGCCGATGCTCATTCCAGCAAATCGCAGGTTACTCTTCCCCATGATGGACTGGAGGGTTTTGTTGGCGGCCTAGAAACGGGACAGGGCAGTAAAATATGCATTTAGATGTTTAGGCTACGTATGCAGTGCAAAAACCTCTTAATTAATGAGTATTTTTGTCTCATTTTCTAGTAAAAATATATATAAAAAAATCCTTAAAGAAGATGCATTTACTTGTGAAGCAAAATTGTGTGAGATAATAAGACCTTTTTTAGAGAATTTCTTACCCCATTGGCAAAGAGTTTTTCTTGTTTTAGCATAAATTTAACAAAATTGAGGGAGGTTCAGGAAAATTTCTTGCTCAGTATTTTTGTCTTGTTTTCCAGTAAAATATACAAATATTCTTATTTACATGAGACAGAACTTTACTTTTAAGAATATGTAGGTGTTTTACTGGATAACAAGACGAAAAAATGCTGAAAAATAAAAAAAACATGAAAATACACACAATAAATTATTTTGCGGAATATGGTTAAAAATTTGCCAATGGGGTAAGAAAAGAAACATTTTACACAAGAAGACATATTTTTTAAAACAAGTCTTATTATGTCAGACAATTTTGCTTTTTCAAGTTGTTTTAAGGATGTTTATACATTTTACTGGAAAATAAGACAAAACTACTGCTTAAGTGTGTACATTTTTAAGCTCAAATGTGCCATTTTTGTGTTGCTAATGTCAAAAATAATGATTGTTTTCAAGCAAGTTTCCCAAACACTCCTCCCATTTTCCAGTGGTCAGCAAACAGATAATCTGTTTATGTTATTGGGCTGGTTGGGATGCTCAAAAACACACTTCAGTTCCAGAAAATGATTTTGTGCACAAAAATGATATGGGAGATTTTCTTTCTTACTTTCCTCTTCCAGGCAACTTTTCCTCCTGGTACGGCTTCACACAGCCTGTTGATGGCCTCCCTGTGCCACACACACACACACACACACAAACACACATACACACACACAGAGTAGTTTGAGAGAAGTATTACCAAATCTCTTCAGTCTTCCCATAAAAACCATAATAAACTATTTTTTTCATGAGTTTAAGCGAGGTCACAGTGTGAAAATATGTCAGGAATGAGCCTGAACATTCACACAAACAGGACAAACATCTCATCTAAACCGTTTGAATGCTAAAATAGTGCTTAATCAAACGGACCAGGTCAACAAAGCCATCCATCTCATTTTAATGTCACCACAAAGTCCAACGCCATGCTCTGTGCTTAGAGGTCAACTAATGAGAACAGAGCTAAATTTACCATCAATGCCCCATATCTGCATTATCAGTTCAGACCTACTTTCAGAGACCAAAAACTAGATTTGTACATTTTCTGAAGAAAATGTGAGCGGTGCTTGCCGTGCAAACGCTCCACCATGAGTCTGCAGTTGCTAAGGTGTTCTCAATGGTTGTTAATGTGTTTCTAGTGCATTGTTAGGTGTCTGCTTTCTGGCTCGAGTCAAAAGAGACCACCTAACAAGTCTCAATGATATTCTGGTTCCAAAATATGGCTGGGTTCCCTCCTTCATTGTTAGTCTATGGGATTTCACCAGGTGAAACTAATAGGGCTGATTACTTTAAGTAATAGCGCATCACTTCAACAAGGTGCACGATTTAAGTTATCAGTTATGTCCATAGTACAAAATTTTAATACTTATGGGTTGTTCATCCTTAACCCTAAAGGGCAAAGTCTACATTGTTTTTTTTTCATGTGCCATTACGTCTCGCGCACAGTGTGCGTGACGCACGTTTAGTCATCAACACAATATGTTTGGACTGTCCACGTGCTGCCTAGATTTCTAGACATGCAGACAGTTTGCTTCTTTGTGTTTCGTTCATGCACTGACTGTGCTAAAAGATAATCACAAAGCAGTCGTATAGTGTGCATGCATCAAACACATCCGTATGGGCTCATAACATAACAGAAATACATTAAAACAAAACAAAAAACTCAACTCCTAAAACAAAACAAAGTCAACTACCAAAAACAAAACAAAAACTGTTCAAAACCTAACAAAACAAAAACGATAGAAAACAAAAACAGATAAAAACAATACAAAGTAGAACATATCAAACACAACAAAAACAGATCTAAATATATCAAAACAGAACAATAAAAAAAAACTAAACTAATAAAACAAAACAAACAAAAACAGATCAAACAGAACAAAAACAAAACAAAAAACAGATAAAAATATAAAATAAAATAATGGAGGTGTGTATGTTGGCGTGGGGGGGTGGGGGAGGTATTTGTGGTTTAAAACATTTAAAAAAAAAAAAAAAGTGTACTTTTAAATGCTGAGTGCTCGATGTGCACAAGACGGAACAGCACAAGGAAAAATTGAAATGACACTGTTTTAATGACAGTGGAGTGTTTGGCAAACTCAGAGGAGCATCATGGGTTATGAGGACTACAGAGGACTGACTGACTTCGAAACGCATGTCTGATATCAAATATCCCATTAATATTTTAAATGTGCCAACTCTCCCATAGAGGACTTTATAGGGAATCTTTTGAATAAATGATACAAAAGGGCAAAATGTGATTTTGATGACTGCGATTGTGTAAGTGTGTTTTGGGAAAGTATTCGTTGTTGCCAGATGCCAATGTGCCTGTTATTTTTTTACTTCATACTTTACAGAAATTGCCTGTTGGCCACACTACATGACAATGACAGATGAGAAAGCCCACCCACACTCTCTCTTTCCCCGGAGCACTGCAAATCAGCTGATTTACAAGCAGTTTCTCCAGCAAAATAGATTCTAGGGTAGTCGTTTTCAAGCATTCCCATTATAACTAGCCTGCACTTCTTCAGTGATGTCATAACAGACTGCAGATCTCGACTCAAAACTAACCACTCTTCTCCAGTCCTCTCTTTTTATCAACTCAAACTCCACCCATGCAATCTGCATCATCTTTATGTCCCAGCAGGCCTCCATAGTCATTAGTGGGAGTCATTAATAATACATGGCTATATCACTCCGTCTCCATCTCGATTGTTCTATCTGCACTTTAGGCCATCATGGGCCATGTGGTTCGGGTTACTTCTGATCGATGAGCAAAGGAGGGAGGGGGAGTCTGCTGTTGCCCTCGGGACTTTGGAGCTCCGCCCTTCTGCTCCCCTGGAAGAATGCACATGCTTGCACAGATATACATAAACACATATGACCTACTGCATGCAAACTGACTTGTATGAATGCATACATACATAAGTACAGACAGAGTAAATAAACCACACCAAGAGTAAACCACAAAAATGATAATCTATAAACTATATCACTCAAATAAAATAGCTTAGTGTCACAATTAACTTTTATTTCATCGTCTGTCGATGCCATGCACATTAAAAAAATTTGTAAACAGAAAACAGAGCATAACAAAACAAAACAAGATCAAAACAGCAAAACAAAACAAAAACAGAGCAAAACATAACAAAAACAGATCAAAATGGAACAAAACACAACAAAAACAGACCAAAACAGAGCAAAACAAAAATAGAGCAAAACAAAATCAGAGCAAAAAAAAAAAAAACAGATCAAAATGGAACAAAACAAAACAGATCAAAATGGAACAAAACAAAACAGATAAAAACAGACAAAAACAAAACAAAAATAGATCAAAATGGAACAAAACAAAACAAAAACAGACCAAAACAGAGCAAAACAAAAATAGAGCAAAACAAAACCAGAGCAAAAAAAAAAAACAGATCAAAATGGAACAAAACAAAACAGATCAAAACAGAGAAAAACAAAACAAAAACAGATCAAAATGGAACAAATCAAAACAAAAACAGATCAAAATGCAACAAAAACAAAACAGATAAAACAGAAAAAAAGAAAAAAAAACAGGTCAAAACAAAAACAATACAAAACAAAATGGGGGCGACGGGTGAGATTTTTGTGGTTTAAACTTTGATGTAGATGTACTTAAGAAAAATGTATATATAATATATATATATATATATATATATATATATATATATATATATATATATATATATAGGGCTTAAAACTGATCCAGGTTCAGTGCAATCCAAACAAAAAACAAAATTTACCTTGTGACCTGTGTCCTAGTGTTGAAGTCCAAAGATCGCATGGATTTCAGAACCTCAATGCAACCCATATACTGCAAAAAAAAAAAAAAGAAAAAAAAAGAAGAAGAAGAAAACAGAATAAATAAAATGAGAACACATTACTTTCATGATGCTTTATTAGTTTTAATTTCCCAGAGGTCATCATTGCTTCATATATATCTAATTCCTGTTGGCAAGACCCAGAGTCCACAATTTAGATGCTTTGAGGCAAGACAACAGCAACAATTGTCTGTCTCTCATTCACACACACAAACAAGGGTGGTTTAACAGCACAACTGCACAATAATGGCAGCAGGGCGCATGTAGTGTTGTATATGTGCGCCTGTAGACTAACAGCATGTTATTACAGATAAATACAAAACGTATAATCTCGGCGAGACCTCTTGTTCTCGGCGGTTCCGAACAGGACAGCCTAATAGCTGTATTGGGGAGGGTAATTACCGCAAAGTGTGAGGAGATTGACGGCAATAACCGCATCATGGCTGGAGGGGGTGGACTGGGTAAGAAGTATAACGGCAATTCGCCCCTTCTGGGACATGCTGAAAGTGCTCTGCTGAAGGTGCTGTTGAATATCCATTCGGTATTTAGTCACTAATGTGTCCAAGAATGTCACAGGAACATAGTGCAAGATGGTAATGCATCTTCCGCGCCTTCTCTCGGTTTCACAGTGCGACATACACTATATTGCCAAAAGTATTCGCTCACCCATCCAAATAATTGAATTCAGGTGTTCCAATCACTTTCATGGCCACAGGTGTATAAAATGAAGCACCTAGGCATGCAGACTGCTTCTACAAACATTTGTGAAAGAATGGGCCGCTCTCAAGAGCTCAGTGAATTCCAGTGTGGTACTGTGATAGGATGCCACCTGTGCAACAAGTCCAGTTGTGAAATTTCCTCGCTACTAAATATTCCACAGTCAACTGTCAGTGGTATTATAACAAAGTGGAAGCGATTGGGAATGACAGCAACTCAGCCACTAAGTGGTAGGCCACGTAAAATGACAAAGTCGGGTCAGCGGATGCTGAGGCGCATAGTGCGCAGAGGTCGCCAACTTTCTGCAGAGTCAATCGCTACATACCTCCAAAGTTCATGTGGCCTTCAGATTAGCTCAAGAACAGTGCGTAGAGAGCTTCATGGAATGGGTTTCCATGGCCGAGCAGCTGCATCCAAGCCATACATCACCAAGTGCAATGCAAAGCGTCAGATGCAGTGGTGTAAAGCACGCCACCACTGGACTCTAGAGCAGTGGAGACGTGTTCTCTGGAGTGACGAATCACGCTTCTCCATCTGGCAATCTGATGGACGAGTCTGGGTTTGGCGTTTGCCAGGAGAACGGTACTTGTCTGACTGCATTGTGCCAACTGTGAAGTTTGGTGGAGGGGGGATTATGGTGTGGGGTTGTTTTTCAGCAACTGGGCTTGGCCCCTTAGTTCCAGTGAAAGGAACTCTGAATGCTTCAGCATACCAAGAGATTTTGGACAATTCCATGCTCCCAACTTTGTGGGAACAGTTTGGGGATGGCCCCTTCCTGTTCCAACATGACTGCACACCAGTGCACAAAGCAAGGTCCATAAAGACATGGATGAGCGAGTCTGGTGTGGAAGAACTTGACTGGCCTGCACAGAGTCCTGACCTCAACCCGATAGAGCACCTTTGGGATGAATTAGAGTGAAGACTGTGAGCCAGGCCTTCTCGTCCAACATCAGTGTCTGACCTCACAAATGCGCTTCTGGAAGAATGGTCAAAAACTCCCATAAACACACTCCTAAACCTTGTGGAAAGCCTTCCCAGAAGAGTTGAAGCTGTTATAGCTGCAAAGGGTAGGCCGACATCATATTAAACCCTATGGATTAAGAATGGGATGTCACTTAAGTTCATATGCGTCTAAAGGCAGATGAGCGAATACTTTTGGCAATATAGTGTATGTCTGAATAAAGGTGCTGTGGATGTGTGTTTGTGGTTACCGATGCTTATAGAGGGTAGTCTCAAATCATTTATGATGTCTTGGGGAAAGAAAAATTATTTTATATGTCACTAGATGTCACATATTTGTGCCAGGTTGTCTTTTAAACAAGTATCTTGTTCAGAAAATTCTGTCGTCAGACAGACTCACTTAAATCCGTATAACTTTCTTACGCCGGTTTCACATATCCTCCATGAGCATTGCATTTGGGGTTTCACATTGGCCACATCTCTTTTCTAGGTTCCTACGGCAACGGCGGGCAGTCAAGTGCCCTTGTTTATCAGCGTACTTGGTTGTGATGGGTTGATATATCAAAGTAAGTCAGTCCACTCGGAGGTCATCTTTGAAATGCTCTAGGGCAGGCTGGGCAGCTTTTTCTTTGTAAACAAGCGACATAAAAGTACAGCTCCTATCTACTTGAATGGAGAAAGACTGAAATTTCCAAAAATGTTGGTCAAGATGCAGACCTAGAAATTATAGTGTATAGTTGGTTCAGTTTAAATATTGTTTATTTGTTTTTGTGTCTTTTCTAAAATCTCCTGATTATTTTAGTTTTCTACTGCACCCAGAGTCGCTGAGTTCAGCATGAGCCGCGCGGCAATAAATAGGCTCAGCGCCTATAACCAAAGTCTTTCTAGCAAGTCAGTCCACTGGCGGCCATCTTTGGAAGGCTCTCGGGAGGCTATTTCCAGTCATGCCAGTGCAGCTCCTATCTACTTGAATGGAGAAAGACCACAATCTCAAAAATGGTAGGTTAAGATTACGATCAAAGAACATATTTCAAATCAGCAATAAAATCTGACAATACTGGTATCATAAATTGTAATTCTTTACCTCATATTACACTACAAAATGCAATTTTCCTGGCTCGTGTAGCTAATGTGCATGTGCGTTCTAGAGATGATGGACAGGTGATGACAGGTGCCTCTGCTTCTGAGATCGTCAATCCGCACATCTTATCACGTGGCTTGTTGTGCATGACACCGCGGAGACTCAGCATGTGGAGGCTCATGCTACCCTCCGCGATCCACGCACAACTTACCGCGTGGCCCATTTGAAAACGAGAATCACTAATTGCGACCACGAGGAGGTTACCCCATGTGACTCTACCCTCCCTAGCAACCGGGCCAATTTGGTTGCTTAGGAGACCTGGCTGGAGTCACTCAGCACACCCTGGATTCAAACTCGCGACTCCATGGGTGGTAGTCAGCGTCAATACTCGCTGAGCTACCCAGGCCCCCAGGTGATTGGCTCTTTTAACTGTAAGGCGGGACTTCCTTTCTACACCAGTTGACCATTGTGTGCTCAGAGCTCCTTGGTTGAACGTTTCAATTTCTCACATTAATTTTAATAGAAGTGGCCCATCTCTGCTAAATATTCTTTGGTATTACTATCCGCTCACTGCAGCGTCTGGGACGCTTCATCTCGCGACTCGAGCCTTGTTTATACTTTCACCTGGCACCGGAGACTGCACTCGCACCTCCTTAAATTCGAGAGGCGTTTATACTTGACGCGCCTGCCATTGTACTATTCTGTGAAACGACAGGGGGCAGCCCAGAGAAAATATCATCTGAATCAGCAGAAAGTAGTAGTGAGAAGTAGTAGTTTGCCAGTCAGACACAACTACTTTGCATTGTCTCTGAACATGTTTAAAAATATAGCCAATGTTGCCACACACAAGTCGTTCATTTTTTAATGCGGCGCCACGCGCACTGTTCCTTAGTTACAAAAAATGGTATGCACATCGCCGCGCGAATGGGGTCTAGCGAAGTCAAAGCGCACATCCGCCAACGCCACAATGACATCATTTTTATCGCACGCAACCTCGCGAACTCGTGGACGTGGCGAGTATAAACCAGGCTTCACGCCTGCAATCTGAAGGGTGTAATCTGTTAATATGGGTGTCGAAACGAAAACGCGCTGCTCACGCCCTGCTCACACCCAGCTCACGGAGGATATGCGAAACCGCTGTTAGGTGGAACACAAAAGGAGATGTTAGGCAGAATGTAAGGGACTGACAGCCTCAGTCACCATTCACTTTCATTGTATGCAAAACAACAACAACAACAAAAAAAACTGCTTACCTCTGCCCAACATCTCCTTTTGTGTTCCATGGGAAAAAGAAAGACAAACAGGTTTGGAATGACGTGAGGGTGTGTACATGATTACAGAGTTTTTGTAATATTTGCTGGTGATTTGCCTTGTTGAGTAAAGGTAAAATAAAATGTGTCATTTTTTGTTCATGTCAACATTTAGGCCACATCAAAAACTAGTTCTTGGCTTTCTTTTTCCGGTAATCGAATTCTTCTGTGTTTTTGGGGAAGTCCCTAACAACTGATTCTGACCTTGAAAAAGTTCCGTATGAATATAAATCAGTCCCTTAGTGTTGCATTATCATGTTTTCAGCACTCACTCCTTTCATAAGGCACAAGGAATGAGTGCAATACACAACCAAAGTGTCTTAAAGGGATAGTTCACCCAAAAACTTTCGTTTCAAACCTGTATGACTTAAATTTTTCTGTGGAACACAAAAGGAGCAGTGTTATAGAATGTACAGGCCACACTTTTCTATACTATGAAATTGAATGGCAACTCAGGCTAGCTCCAAAATAAAAAATAAAATAAAAAAGCCTGTAAAATTAGTCCATGAATCCATACAATAGCTTTGTGGAAATAATACAAATAAATAAAATAAATAACAATGGGGAAGTATGGTAAAAGGAGTCCATATAATCTATTGTACTATGTTACTAAGCTATGTCCTACTCAAAATCAAAATAAAGAGACTGAAAAAAAGGAGTCCATATGAAGCCATACAGTAGTGTCATGCAAATAAAATAATAAAAATAATGTGGAAGTGGTGGTCTGAGGTATTTGAATGGCATCTCAGCCTGTCAATCACCTTAAAAGAAGTTCAAAGGGAGCCATACGATAGCTTTATGTAATGAACATATTAAATAATTTAATAATTACTTAAATTTCAGTCTATTCATCACACAAAGCTATCATATGGCTTCAGAAAAATATAGTGCACTACTTCTTTTGTGAAACTTTTATGGTGTTTTTTTTGTCATTTTGGTGCTCAACAGCCCGTCACCTTTCACTTTCATTATTTGGAAAAGAGCGGCCAGTAAATTCTTCAATATTTACCCTTATGTGTTCCACCAAAGAAAGGAAGCCATATGAGTTTGGAATGAGATGAGGGTGAATAAATTATAACTTTTAAAGTTTCATTTTGGGTGAACTTTCCCTTTAAATACGCAAAGATCACAGGAATCTAAGGGCCTTCTTTCCAAGCAGGCCATGCGTGCATCTTATCAAGATTAATCGACAGTGGAAAGTGTTCAATTAGTGTGATGAGACATCTTCCTTCTATTTTACTCTATTTCTCCCTCTCTTCCTCTTTTTCTCAAAGACCTCACTGTCACACAATATGCCGTGTGATGAATTTGCACTCTTCATAATGACGCTCTCCTCATGGCAAACGCTGAAACGAAGTTCTAAAATATATTTCCAAGAAATGAAATTAGGGCACGCAGAAGAAATGGCTACCTCTACTGACAACCAGTCCATACCTACGATGCATATTAGTGGTCGACTGATAATGGATTTTGCCAATACCAATAATTAAAGTGGTGGGAATTGCTGATAACCGATTAACTGGCCAATCGTTTTTTAAATCTAACTTATAGAATGATAAAGAAAAATGAGTCTTTCCTTACAATGAAGGGCACAGATATTGAGGCTAAAAGAGTCCAAAATTAATACAATTCCAAAAGCAGTTTATTGTGCAACCACAATCTCAATAATAACTAGAAAAATTTAGATTCGGTGCATTACGGTGGACTTTCAACTTTAAACAAGTCCGAAATAAACTGGGGACTCTTATTTTGAAATGACTTGGCTAACTTACAATACTCTATTTCTAATTTAAGTATTTACCAAATTACGCTTTTTGCAGCCTATATATTCACCAGGTGAGTTTATATGTATATGTTTCACCACATGAGGTTTACTGATGAGGAATAGAAAAAAAAAAGAAACTATCAGTTATCAGCAAAAATCTATGCCGATAGTTTCTTTTTAAACTATCGGCACTGATTAATCAGCTAAACTGATATATCGGTCTACATATAATGCATATTATTATATGGATGATGTTTGTACAACTTAAACACTTGTCCTGTTGTATTAAAACCCATGAGCAATATCCTCCTGACAATATATGTGGGTTACAGACTTAAAGGTGAAGTGTGTAATTTTTTCGATGTTAAAATACTTTCTTAAATCAGCTTAATATGTGGAGAGAACTATAAGTAAGCTATTTGTAGGCTGATTCCCTGAAAAGTGTGAACACCACCTCTGTAGCGCTATAAAAACATTAAAACGTTTCTTTGAGAATACCAACTGCCCTGACATAGCAACTTTGGTTAAACCAATGTCGAGAGTTTGGGGCGGGACTATCTGTTTGGTAACCAATGGAAGACGGACAGTGTTCAAGAAATATTTATTTCAAGTTAATATTTTTGCAGTTCCATTTATTTATGCTAGTGGAGCAGAAATTACACACTGTCCCTCTAAGATCACACCTACATCTTTTTCTCAGAAAGGAAATGTTTGCATATGAAGAAATGAGCAGTGAAAATTTTCCTTCCTATAAAAAGAAGGAGATATAACCTACGTAATTCATGGGCTGCTTTTAAATAGACTTCTGTTCTTAGAGAGCTTGTCATCTAGGATTCGAACAAATTAGGCTATAAGCATTGGGTTTATGTAACAGTTTGCACAAAAGTCCTATTCACTCACAGAAATGCGGTATTTAAAAGCAGTGGTTGTCAATTGGTGTTGCGACCCAAAAATGGTCTGTTCTGAAAAGATTGCAATGGTGACAGCAGGGAAAAAACAATGCCAAAATCATATAAGAAAATGCAACTAACCATTTTGATGGAAAACTAAATCTTATCAGCTTTTAAAAGAAAAAGCGTTTCATACCATTTCACTTGGTGTTGATGTCAAAGGCTGCACCAATAAAACTCTAATTAAACTCAATCAAAATCTGGTAGAAGCTAGTCAGATTAGACTGTTAGATGCTAGATGCTAACATGTACAGGCTACGTGAATATATAAGTAAAATAAGTCAAATATATAAAATACAAATTAAATAAAAATTTGCTAGCAATGAGGGTTAGTGTGGTTTTGTGCAGTAAATTTTTTTTTATTTGCTGCCAAGAGCATTAATCACTGAAACAGACATTTAGAAACCAATAATAAACCAAATAAATGTAAATGTTTTAATACTGTGTAAAGGGCCACTTGATGTCCAATATAAAATCTGGGTTCTGAAAAACCTTTGCTTTTGTGTAGCTAGCTGCTAGCTTTCGTCAACACCGTAGTCAAAATTTTAAGCCCAATCTAAAAATCCCTTTATTTGTGGTGCACCAATATGCCATGGTGTTATTTGACTAAGAGGTGCGCCCCCCTCTTCCAGGTCTACTTCCTCTGCTACACATGTGATGCAAATGACTGTGATTAAACGTAATTGAATAAACGAATGAATGGTGCCCTAAGTAATGCAATTAAGGAGCGTACACAGGCCCAGTCTAGGCTAATGGAGAGAGAGAGCTATGTGGTTACAATAGATGGTGGGGTTAGGAGAGTGCATGGGCTGAGGGGTGAGAAACTGGATTGAGAGAGGATTGCTGTCATTGACGTCAAATAGTCTGCCAGTGTTAGTAACACTTGACTGACCAAAATGCAGCCCAGAGGGCAAAGAAATTGGCTTATGTCCACAGCATTTCACAAACTGCAAGAGTAACCACAGGGTCTTGGAAAACAGCATGTCTTTGGTTAGCCTATGTGTTGTTTTGATGAGATAATATAACAGGATTTGTCTACTTTAACAACTTATAACTTAAGTATACAATTGTAAACAATTCTTGTATTAGGAATAAGTGTTTAAGTATTCAATGTGGACTCAACAAAACTTCAAAAGTGTTGTCTCTTGGTACATATGAATCTGCCTTTATAACATACCTATTAATATCTATGGTGGTTATGGCCCTAAAAAACTAATTTTATTATTATTCCTGAAAAAAAGAAAGAAAAACACACACATACATGCAAACCCTTACAAAAACCCTAAACTTGCCACAAACTTGTCGCAAATTTGCCACAAGTTTGCAGCTCGTTGTTTTCTCATGCAAATGAGCTTGTGATTTGCCGCAAATGTTTGCCAGAAGTTTGCAGCTTTTCACCGCTAGTGGTGAATCTCCGGCAAACTTTTGGCAACAAAGGACAATTTGCCACAATTATCAGTGGTGAGTTTGCAGCAAATTTGCCATGAACTCTCGATTTTTGAAAGGGAATAAGGCTGTATTGATCCCAGAGGGGGTGTTTCTGGAATTTTGCAGTTTCCATCTGGGGATCAAATTAAAATTTTTGGGAAAAACAATCACTCCATTTCCTATCATAAACAATGACCACCATCCTACCTTCCTTCAGTTATACTGTAGTTTAGTTGTTTATGTCTGCTGTTTGTTTACTCATAACTCCCCTTGCTCTGACGCAGCAGTCACTGTACCACACAAAGCAATATATCTGGATTAAATGATATATTCCTCCTTTCTCCTCGAGCAATAGCACTCATAACCAGTATGCTGCTGCAAAGAGAGCCTCATTGTTCTCATATCATATGCAGTTTTGCAGGAACCCAGTTGCAAGATGTTCCTGTTGTTTACAAGCTTGCAGTAGAATTCATGCAATGACAATCAAATCCCTCTATGCTTCTTTAGAACTGCATATAATGGTGCAATGAATGTAAACAGGTTAGAAATTGTCAGATGATCTATAAATGAGACTGCAGTGAAGCCGTATTGAGATTGGCAAAGCAAATGTAGGTGGAAATCATGATTAGATCTCAAGCTGATAAACACAGGACTCACCCTGACGATATAGGAAGCCCCCATGCTGCTTATCTTCTTGTCTGGGTGCAACCACCCCTGGGAAGGCTTATTGATGAAGCTGCCCTTCTGGGTGCAGTTATCTCCCAGCCATATACCCTCCACCCTGGTCCTCCGGTTCATCCCTGTCCTGAAGCTCCCAGAGCCCCCTGGACTCCTCTCGTTAGCCCCTGCACTGGACTCTCTGGGACTGGGTGATCGCCCGGTGGCCCTCTGCCGCCTAACAGCCTGTAGGGAACAAGGGCCCACACAAACAGGGTCACAGGAGTTAAACACAGCTGCAAGACTAGCCACAGGACCGCTGGCAGCAATTGCACCCCCAGAAGCGGGTGCAGAACTCTCGGATGCAGTCGCCCTGCCAGAGTCCTTGCTGGAACCAGAGCTGGAGCTGCTATTGGAGGGGCTTCGGCTTAGCAGTGAGTTGGAGAACTTCCACTGGGGCATCTTGGGGATGAGCATGCAGAAGGTGGTGGTGTTGTCCTGCTCGCCGTCCAGCCCGGGCGATTCGGCCAGCACCTGGTCCGAGGGCTGAGGAAGGGAAGCGGTCTCCAGGGGCGGCAGCACCAAGCCAGGTGTGGACGAGGAGGCCACCGGCGTGGCCACCACCTTCTCGCTCATGGCTAGGCTCTGTATCAGGTCGTCAGAGGAGGTCACAGAGTCGTTCCGGAAGCGGCCATACTTGGACTTAAGTAGCATGCCCGGAGAAGCAGTCCAGAGCAGAGAGTAGAGTGTGGGGGGGGGGGGGGGGGGAGAGGGGAAGGGGGAATGGCTAGGGAAAGGGGAAAAGGAAAGATGCAGTGGAAACAATGGAGAAATCCACAAGAATCCACTGGGAGGTGAACCTTCTGTCTGTGGAGTGAGTCTTGCCCTGCGTCCTCTTGCACACATACACTCGTCCTCTCTCTCCCTCGCTCTATCTCTGTTATCTGACAGCTTGCTCTGTCCCTTAGTGTGGCTCGTTTAATCCCTCCCTCCCTCGCTTCTTCATTCTCTCTCTCTCTTTCTATCTCAGCCCTGCTCCCCCCTCCCTTGATGATGTCATAGTGTTATGGTCTGTCTATTAGATCTGCCCAACCCAGCTGCATTCAGGCAACATTAGCTAATGCACATCTGCCTGTGTACCTCCATAGAGCGTCAGGCACATACTTTTGTACACATACACACAAGCCAGCACGTACAAAGCTACGTTTTCAGTTCATCAGCAGTAGTTAAAGGTGATTTGTATTTTTTATGTTAAAATTCCTTTTCCTATCCTAGTTTAATATGCAGAGACAACCACAAGCAAGTTGATTCCCAATAAAAGTGTAATCATTTTGCGCTAGATGCAGTTTGCTAATGCTAGCGGTGTAGAAACTGCGCGCTTCAGCTCACCAATGGAAATTAATGATTACAAATAACACAACGAGTCAAGACCAAGAGTAAAGTCTTGTCCCATAACATCTCAGAATGTCACTTGTCTTTTCACAATGCATACATATGAGTTCTATGTTTTTTGTGAAGTGTATAATTTCTTTGCAACTAGTATCCCTAAAGGACATTAAGAAAATAATTACTGTTTTCAAATAAGTTTCCCAAACACTCTCCATATCTTCTATTAGTCGGGCAAACAGATAGTCCTGCCCCAAACTCAACACCATTTGTGTAGTCATTGTTGCTAACTTGGGCTGGTCAGGACTCGGGATGCTAAAAAATTCAGAGCAATGCTTTGCTAGTGCCACAGAGTTTTCAGAGAAATCAACCTACGAATGGATTACTTTTAGTTGCCTCTGCATATAAAGTGAATTTATTTATATATGTTAAAGCGAAAAACTAAAAATTACACTTCACCTTTAATACACAATACAATTATAAAATAAGTTAAGTACCTAACAAAATTGGGTTCTCCATTCACAATGTGTTCTTCCCATTATGGATAATAGAACCATTTTAAAGCTTCCCTGGTCTTCTCTTTCTGTCGAATTCAACAAAGTCAAGCAAACAGATGAGTTTATTTTATTTATTTTAGAGGACTTGCGCAAGAAGAGGTGTCTGTTTAACAAATACGTCTCTTCCTTTGAACTCTGGCATTACTTTTTTCTTTTTCGCAACAGCCCAAAAAAAGTAAATGCAAAGATTCCACTAGGCAAAATAAACAGGAAGGACCGAAATATTATATATTCCGTTACTGTTGCCTGTGGAAACCACAGCTCTGTGGTGTTGACAAAGTCACACTTGCTTCGTGGCTCACAAATGTGCCTTTTTATAAGCGTTGCATTTTCCTAAATCAACACACAGCTCTGGGGTGACCTCTCAGAGGTTTAGTGCAGAGATTTTTTGTTATTTTTTCCATTCGTCGCACTCCTTGCACGCCTAGCTAGGGTAATTTTAGTGTCGAGAATAGGGTCACTGTGACCATTTTCAATTAGTTAGAGTATACGTGCAGGGTCACAATGTTGGATCAATATCTTTGTTAAGTGCAAAACAGCAAAAGAGAACACAAAAGAGAAAAGTATCAGGAAAAAGAGAAAACAAGACTTCATCATTCATCACTCATTTATGTCTCTGCACGGCCCCTCTGGGAGCCATAAATGTTCAATTCTAGAGCTCTCTGGCCCTTTCTCCTTATTTACGCTTACTTTGTTCATTTGTTTAGAAAGACAAATAGGATGTAATCTTACATCTTAGACTAAGTTGAAGTGAGTTAAATGTAAATCGTCACACCTCACTATAATAAACTATACACTAAAACAGTGGTCTTCAACAGGGGATCCATGGCGATACTGCAGGGTGTTCGCCAATTAAGATTTGATCTCAAATTATTTTTGTGGAAAAAAAATGTATAATGTGTGTTAAGCAAAAATACATATTACCCGGTCAGTTAACTTCAACCAAAGCTCAAGTTAAAAAGCTAAATATTTAGCTAAATGTTTCACTGTCCCTTAAAATTAAAATGTAATATACATGTGTATATGTACTGATGTACAAGTATGACTAATGTATGTACATCAATAATGTTTATTTTAATGGATCTGCAATGCAAGTATCATAACAGTATGTAAATACACTGGGTATGGTATTAAAGGCTAGGCTTAAAATGCAAAACTCAATTTTATACAGAATGTAACAGGGGGTCCTTTTACCACTCAGTTTAGTTACAAATATAATCATTTGTCAAATTAGCCATAAAAAGAACTGGCAAAAAATAACCGGGACAAAGAGGCTAATATTCTGCAATTTGTTGTTTAAAAGGAATATTCCGGGTTCAATACAAGTTAAGCTCAATCGACAACATTTGAGGCATAATGTTGATAACAACAAAAATTTATTTGAAATCATTCATCTCTTCTCTTCTTAAAAAAAAAAAAAAAAAAAAAAAAAAAGGCAAAAATCAAGGTTACAGTGAGGCACTTACAGTGGAAGTGAATGGGGCCAATTTTTGGAGGGTTTAAAGGCAGAAATGTGAAGCTTATAATTTTATAAAAGCATTTACATTAATTCTTCTGTTAAAACTCATGTATTATTTGAGCTGTAAAGTTGTTTAAATCGTCATTTTTACAGTCGTTTAAGGGTTTCAGGGGATGTTGACATTACATTGTCATGGCAATGAAGTTGCAAATTGCACATAACTTTACACAGAAAAGGTAAGTAAGTGATTTTATCACACTAAAATAATTTTAACAAGCATATTGTTTACATTTTGTGGCTATACTTTTGAAACAATAAGTTTTTTAACGTTTACCGACTGGCTCCATTCACTTTCACTGTAAGTGGCTCACTGTAACCCAGATTTGTGCTTCTTTAAAGAAAAGGTGGGACGAGTTGAAATAAATTTTTGTGGTAATCAACATTATGCCACAAATGCTGTCGACTGAGCTTACCTTGTATTGAACCCGGAATATTCCTTTAAGGCAATTGTAGGATAAACATGTATATTAATAATATTTGTGGTGAAGAGCCAAAAAGCTGAAATGAATAAAAGTTAAAAACATTTCACTTACCCAAAGTAGGCCGGCACAAAGGGAAAAGTAGCTTTTCCACAAGAAGCAAAAATAGATCTGTGACATTTACCATGCTAGCAATATGTTTTATGCTAGTATCTGTCCTAACACATTGTCATGACAGTACATGTTACATTGTGGTCAATGTGGATAAAATGGCATATTAATATTTGCCTGTTTAAAGATACCATCAAATCAGGTGACCTGGCATAAACCACATCCTCATTCAAAGGACATAATGAGCATGCACTTGCAACGTTTGTTGCTATTTATCACAAAAATCTCATACACTAAAATAGTCTAAATATGGAATGTATAGGGCAAAAAAAGACAAAATGCAAATGAATCATAACTCACCAAAACTAGAGATGTTAGCAAAGCAGGATGCAAAGACAGCCTTAAATCAAGTCCCCAAAATCCATGCAAACTGACACTTTTGACATTGAAAACAAAAGTGTTTTTATAGATAGAGAGATGTGAAGTTTGAGCCTGACGGGTGAGAAACCACTCGAACCACAGTGTAGAAACTCTCGTTTGTTCTTGCTCATGAAGGCACACCATTACATATGCAGACCTCCTCCAATGACAGATCCAATCACATTTCTGTTTTTTTGGTCTTCTATTGACCAATGCCATTTTTTGTCAAGTTGCAAAAGAAATAAACTCTGTAGATCTAGAATATGAATTGTGCAACTTTAGGGAAATAATGATAATATTAGTAGATGCTGCTAAAACTTGATGGTGTGAAATCATTTGAAAAATAAAATAGCACTGGAAAAAAAAGAGTACATTTTCACTTAAGCAACAGACTGTCGGTGTAATCCGCACATGTGGGATACTGATAGCAAAATATAGTGTTAAAATGTACACAAAATGATTCGTTATTTGAATGCATAGCTTCAACAACAGTTATTTCAAGATACTTGTGAAACGGAAACTGTGTAATTCATTAACAAGAGAGTCACCCACTAAAGTTAACCTTTGGTTAAAGTTCTAGCAAGTCCTAGTTCTTTTAAACAAAAGTAGGGTACAATGTGGGAAAACGAATGAAATAAAGGAAATGTAACCAAAATGTAAACATTAAAATCAGGAAAGTTTAGTAGCCTTCACTATAACCAAGTGAAATGACCAATATGACATTTAACTACGGCTGCCCTATATATTACCAAGCCCTACAATGCATATCAATTGTCACATAAAAGGATAACTAAAATATTAATAAATGAAATACAATCAGTTAAGTATAGCCTTCTGATGCCATACTTGCTTTGCTGTGCTTAAATGTCTACAGCAACAAAATGTGCTTGTTAAAAAGGTCACAGGAACACTGTGGTCAAATCAGCAACCCTGACATCAAAACGTTATAGCATCTGAAATACAACAGACAAACAAAACAAAGAAAAGAAGCGTAGGACTGCTACCTCAACAACTCAAAATGCGTCAGTTTTTATATTCTTAAAAAGCGTGACCTGTGATGTAAAAAAAAAAAAAGAAAGAAAGAAAGAAAAATCCTAACATCATCCTAACCTCAAACAATCACTGATTTCCAAGCACACCGATTTCTGAGAAACGTCTAAGAATTTTTACAATTAATTTGGTGTTTGTTTTGAGAATAGAAGCTTCTAAAACAAGCTCTGGGTTTCATGTGTCAAAAGTTACAAAACATAAAATATAAAATTAATATTTACACTGTAAAAAATGGTAACCTGCAGTTGTTACCTTAAGGATGTATTTCTACTTCTTAAAAATACTTTTGGTGTAACCTAATGTAGTCAGGTTAATTTAGTCATGTGTAGTCAAGTGAATGGGACCAATCCGTAAACGTTACAATACTCACTGTTTTAAAAGTATAGCCAAATGTTGTGAATAATATGAGTGTTAACATGATTTTAGTGTGAAAAACTTAGTTTAGTCGCTTGCTAACCTTTTCTGTGTAAAGTTATATCCAATTATAAAACTTCGTTGCCATGACGACATAACGTTGTAAACCCCATGACCATAAAAACTATAATTACAAACAACTTTACAGCCCAAATAATACACAAGTTTTAACAGAAGAATTAATGTAAGTGCTTTTATAAAGTTACAAAATTATAAGCTTCAAATTTCTGCCTTTAAACCATCCAAAAATTGGTCCCATTCACTTCCATTGTAACTGCCGCACTGTTACCTTGATTCTTGCTTTTTTTTTTTAAAGACAAGGACAGACGAGTCGAAATTATTATTATTATTATTATTTTACCATTTTTACTGTGTATATACCTAGCACGAAAAGGCCTAACTTCGTAAGGGCCCAAAATACTAAACAACTTGGCTGAAGAAATTATATCTGTTTTATATAAATTTATAAAAGTGTAATTATATGTTAAAACAACAGGCTCAAAGTTTTATAAAATATATTGAAAACAGTAAAAGTTGGCTGTAAGTTGGCCAAAGGGAAAATTGGATTTAATTTATACAGTAGCATACTGTGTTAAAAAGTGGTAAAGTGGTATCAAATATATTTTGTGAATAAGCTGGCATCATAGATGTTCATAAAATGTAACTTAGCATACACTGCACATAATCACACCCAAACTCTCAGCATAAATAACATCCTTAGGTTTCACATGTCTGTGCCACATGGCTAGATTCACAGGCAACCTCTCCTTAAAGGTGCACTCAGCAATTTTTTCAATTTTTTTGTAATTTTAAAACATATGTATAAAATCATGAGTACTCACATGAGATGAAGACTCCAGTCACATCAGTAACCTTATAAAAGCTCTTTTATTCTACATGGAGAGGGTCTCCCTCATGGAGGTGGCCATGTTAGGATCACAAGACTAGTTGAATACTACCAGAGAGTATTTAGCAGAGACAGGCCACTTCTATTAAAATTAATAGGAGAAATTGGAACAGGAAATGATCAACGGATGAAGAATGGAAGCCCCGCCTTACAGGTAAAAGAGCCAATCACCTTTTAGATACGGACATCGCCTGTCAATCAACTCAAGAATGTGCATGCGCATTAGCTATACAAGACTGGATTTTTTTTTTTTTTTTTTGCGTAATAGCTTGGAGGTAAAGAAGCACAATTTATGATTCCAGTGTTGTCAGATTTTACTGCTGATTTGAGATATGTTCTTTGATTGTAATCTTAACCTACCATTTATGATATTTCGGTGCTTCCCCCATTCAAGTATATAGGAGCTGCTCTGGCATGACTGGAAAAAGCCTTCCGAGAGCGTTCCAAAGATGGCTGCCAGTGGACTGACTTGCTAGAAAGACTTTGAAACGACTCGCTTAATCTCAGTAACCACCCTGTTATTGGACACTTTCACTCTTTGATTAAATTAATCATGGCTGACTGTGAAAAGGGAATTTCTACAATAGTATCTGAGACTGAAAACTATGGATTTTGAATGATGCTGCATCCACACCATGGTGTCTCTGTAGGTCCAAGATGACACAAATGCAATAGCGAGAAATATAAAAATAAGAAATATACACTTATTTAATTAATATCCTTTAGGGAGTAGGAATATTTTTGCATACCTTTCCATCAGCAGCATTTCTGCATTAGGGGCAAGAGGTGGCGCTGCTGTGCAAAATGCGTGGCATCATCATGAATTTATTTTGAGAAATGATATAATTTCCACATCTTAAACTTGTTTTATGTCCATTATACAAGAAAAAAGTAGAAATTATTATTAAGGTCTGTTGTGTTAAAGCCTTTTAATCGTTTTCATTTGCTATGCGTGGGGCTTGCCCATTGTCCTCAATGTTAATCAGCGGAGATCTGGAGAACGTGATACACATGTGCAACAAGCCTTTAAAGGTGCACTCAGTAATTCTGATCCAGTACACTTTTTGTCAAATTCTGCAAATATCTCCTCACAGTCTGCTAGCTGTCCATTCTGTGGGTGGGCTGAAAAAAATCTAGTATTTGTACACAGCCCTGGCTCTGTAAATGGGACAAAAACAAAGTGGATTGGACCGATCCACACAACACTACTCAAGCCAATCAGCAAAAGGGGGTTGTTCTTGCACGTGCACAGGATGGGGGGTGGGGGCAGAGTGAGAGGGAAATTCATCAGAAGAGTGATGGCAAATCTGGCCGATGCAAACTTTCTAAACTCCAAGGAGGACAAATGGCTGAGAAACAGACCAAGA